>NC_090646.1:51886844-51994344 GCF_040937935.1 Hyperolius riggenbachi
GGATATCTATACTTTGGGGGAAGCTACCTAATGCTGGAGGGGCACATCTGGATATCCATACTGGAGAGGCTAGCAAATCCTGGGGGCACATTGAGCTATCCATACTGGTGGGTGAAAGAGAGGCTACCTAATTCTGGAGTGCACATCTGGAAATCTATACTAGAGGTTGCGGCTACCTAACACCAGCTATGAAGGCATTTCATGTTCAACACAAGTTACAGTATTTTTCATACTAGGCTAGGTAGATTGCCCAAAGCTCAATAAACTTTGTGTGCTCTCTGAGTACTTAAATGTTACTAATCTTTTGTGAATCTACCCAATTAGAGTTATACAATATTATTTATATTTACATTATTTATATTTGCACTATATTCTCCCAATGGGCTCTATTCAACTAATGTTTTAGTTTTAGTATTGTTTCTTTCTTTTTTTTTTTTTGTTTATTTGTTTTTTACTGAAGTTGTTTTTACACTTTATTAACCACTTCAGCCTTCAGTCGTTTTTCACCGTATGCATCTGAGCAATTTTCATCTTCCATTCATTTGCCAATAACTGAATCACTACTTATCACAATGAATTGATCTATATCTTGTTATTTTCCCACCACCAATTACACTTTCTTTGGGTGGTATATTTTGTTAGAATTTTTTTTTTCTAAATTCATTTTAACAGTAATATTAAGAAAAAATGAAAAAAAAATCATTATTTCTCAGTTTTCGGCCATTATAGCTTTAAAGTACTACATGCTACCATAATTAAATTTGTATTTTTTTTAATTAAACATTTTATTTGGGTATTTTTGGGAGAGTATAGGAGGTAAACAGTTAATTGTAAATGTAAGTGTATGTCTATTTATTAAAAAAAAAGTATGTAGATGTAGTTTTACTATTTGGCCACAAGATGGCCTCAGTCATTTTTTTCTTTTTTCTTTTTTTTTGTTGTTTGTTTATTTTTTACTGAAGTTGTTTTTACACTTTATTAACCACTTTAGCCTTCAGTCGTTTTTCACCTTATGCATCTCAGCAGTTTTCACCTCCCATTTATTCACCAATAACTTTATCACTACTTATCACAATGAATTGATCTATATCTTGCTTTTTTCCACCACCAATTACACTTTCTTTGGGTGGTAAATTTTGCTAAGAATTATTTTTTTATAAATTCATTCTAACATGAATATTAAGAAAAAATGGAAAAAGAATCATTATTTCTCAGTTTTTGGCCATTACAGCTTTAAAATAATACATGCTACCATAATTTAAATTGCAATTTTTTTTATTAAAAATGTTATTTGGGTATTTTTGGAAGAGTGTAGGAGCTAAACAGTCAATTTTTAAATTTAAGTGTATGGGCTCGATTCACAAAGCGGTGCTAACCCAGTTAGAGACTTTAGGCGTGATAACCATTGCACCACGCTGGTGAAAAGCCAGTTTAGGCGTGATAAGTTTAGGTGTGATAAGTTTAGGTGTGATAAGTTTAGGCATGCTAAGTTTAGATAAGTGTAGATAGCGTGCAAAGTCCCGCACGCAAAGCAGCGCCGTTAAACTCTATGCGAAGTGCACCAGACTTTACTAGCGCAAAACTTTTGATCAGCTGTGCACTACGGTGCTAACGCAGTTGGTGCTTAAACTTATCATGCCTAAACTTATCACACCTAAACTTAACATGCCTAAACTTATCACACCTAAACTTATCACACCTAAACTTATCATGCCTAAACTGAGTTTAGGCATGATAAAGGGCTTTTCACCAGCGTGCTAACTGTTAGCACCGCTTTGTGAATCAGGCCCTATGTCTATTTATTTAAAAAAAAGTATATAGTTGTAGTTTTACTATTTGGCCACAAGATGGCCTCAGTCATTTTGTTTTTCTTTTTTTTTTCGACCTGCAAGCATGTTCCCATTCAGTGATCTCCGGGCCAACGGGCGGCGGCACGGTTGCGCGCGGGCACATGCACGGACGGTCACGGGAGCATGCAGCAGCCTTTTGGACATAGTAGCTACATCCACAAGGCTTAAATGGTTAATAAAATACCCTTTACGCCTCCAGCAAGAAAGAAAAACTCAAAATAAGCTTTATGTTACTTATTAGTATGTTTTAGTACTTTTCTTTTATTTTAATTGCTCTGGGCAGAAAAGCTATTTTGTAAATGCAATGAAAATGAGTATCCTAGATGAAAAGTTATCTGAATCACAGCCAACGTATGATATAACTTCCGCTGTTTAACCTACAAGGAGTGCTTATGTAATAAATGCCTTCTGTCATTCCTTTCAGGCCTTAGCAATAAATTGTAGCATTTAGGGAAGAATATACAGCCCAGTATTCCAATACTTGAGGCCAGTATAGCGAATATCTCCACAATGACCATTTGTTTCCCCTTACTGCTCAGGTAGGCCGGGATGGCACCAATCCAAACACTGCAGAACACCAGCATGCTGAAGGTGATGTATTTGGCCTCATTAAATATGTCAGGTAATGTCCTCACCATGAAGGCCAGAGCAAAGCTCACAGCGGCCAGAAGTCCCATGTAACCCAACATAATATAAAAAGCCAGAAGAGAGCCTTCATTGCACTGAATGATGGTCTTCCCAGAAAAAGAGTTCATGTCATACTCTACAAATGGTGGAGAAACTAATAACCAAGTAATTCCAGTGATCACCTGAACAGATGAGCAGAGTAACACCACTGTAATAGGCAACTTGACTCCTAAACACTTCCTCCAGACGGATCCGGGTTTGGTGGCTTTAAAAGCAATGCAAACCATGATAGTCTTAGCCAGCACTGATGATAGAACAATAGTGAAGGACATCCCAAAGATTACTTGGCGTAGCAAGCAGGTTATATCCACTGGTCGATCAAGGAAAAGAAATATACTTGACATACTAAGTATGAGGCACAGGAGAATGACAAAACTGAGGCTCCGATTGTTAGCAGTCACTATGGGCGTGTCCAAGAAATATGCAAATAATCCTATTATAAAGACAGATAACACAGAAAATATTATAGAACTTACAATGAACAATAAGGCCACATCGTCATGTAAGGATAGAAATGCCTGAGACTTGGGAACACATTTATTTTTTGCTTCATTAGGCCACTCATCATCAGGACATTTCTGGCAGTTCTCAGCATCTAAAGGAAAGAAAAGACATATTAGGCCTGTCCTTGAAAATTATGTTGTTAATAATACTTCATTTACTGTCAATAATCTGACATCTTTGAAAAAAAAATTCTGCTTATATACATTTCAGATACATTGTAGTGATTTACAGTGGGTTGCAAAAGTATTCGGCCCCCTTGAAGTGTTCCACATTTTGTCATATTACTGCCACAAACATGAATCCATTTTATTGGAATTCCACATGAAAGACCAATACAAAGCGATGTACACGTGAGAAGTGGAACGATAATCATACATCATTCCAAAAATGTTTTACAAATAAATAACTGCAAAGTGGTGTGTGCGTAATTATTCAGCCCCCTTTGATCTGAGTGCAGTCAGTTGCCCATAGACATTGCCTGATGAGTGCTAATCACTAAATAGAGTGCACCTGAGTTTAATCTAATGTCAGTACAAATACAGCTGCTCTGTGAGGGCCTCAGAGGTTGTCTAAGAGAATATTGGGAGCAACAACACCGTGAAGTCCAAAGAACACACAAGACAGGTCCAAGACAGGTCAGGGATCAAGTTATTGAGAAGTTTGTAGCAGGCTTAGGCTACAAAAAGATTTCCAAAGCCTTGAACATCCCAAGGAGCACTGTTCAAGCAATCATTCAGAAATGGAAGGAGTATGGCACAACTGTAAACCTACCAAGACAAGGCCATCCACCTAAACTCACAGGCCGAACAAGGAGAGCGCTGATCAGAAATACAGTCAAGAGGCCCATGGCGACTCTGGACGAGCTGCAGAGATCTACAGCTCAGGTGGGAGACTCTGTCCATAGGACAACTATTAGTCATGCACTGTACAAAGTTGGCCTTTATGGAGGAGTGGCAAGAAGAAAGGCATTGTTAACAGAGAGCATAAGAAGTCCTGTTTGCAGTTTGCCACAAGCCATGTGGGGGACACAGCAACCATGTGGAAGAAGGTGCTCTGGTCAGATGAGACCAAAATGGAACTTTTTGGCCAAAATGCAAAATGCTATGTGTGGCAGAACACTGCACATCACTCTGAACACACCATCCCCACTGTCAAATATGGTGGTGGCAGCATCATGCTCCCCCCTCTCTTCAGCAGGGACAGGGAAGCTGGTCAGAGTTGATGGGAAGATGGATGGAGCCAAATACAGGGCAAACTTGGAAGAAAACCTCTTGGAGACTGCAAAAGACTTGAGACTGGGGCGGAGGTTCACCTTCCAGCAGGACAATGACCCTAAACATAAAGCTAGGGCAACGATGGAATGGTTTAAAACAAAACATGTGTTAGAATGGCCCAGTCAAAGTCCAGATCTAAATCCAATCGAGAATCTGTGGCAAAATCTGAAAACTGCTGTTCACAAACGCTGTCCATCTAATCTGACTGAGCTGGAGCTGTTTTGCAAAGAAGAATGGGCAAGGATTTCAGTCTCTAGATGTGCAAAGCTGGTAGAGACATACCCTAAAAGACTGGCAGCTGTAATTGCAGCAAAAGGTGGTTCTACAAAGTATTGACTCAGGGGGGCGAATAATTACGCACACCCCATTTTGCAGTTATTTATTTGTAAAAAATGTTTGGAATGATGTATGATTTTCGATCCACTTCTCACATGTACACCACTTTGTATTGGTCTTTCACATGGAATTCCAATAAAATTGATTCATGTTTGTGGCAGTAATGTAACAAAATGTGGAAAACTTCAAGGGGGCCGAATACTTTTGCAACCCACTGTATACCAAGACTAGAATATTTTTCATATTTTATGCCAAAAAAGACAATGCACAACAGGCAATTTCACCTTTTGCATAAAGCGAGGGGGGTTGTAATACATGTAGCAGTACTACACAAACTATTTTGGAACTTATTTTTATTTAACAGTACATTTTACTTTTATTTAGTAGCTAGCTGTGACTTTTTGACATAGGTAAAAATGACAAACCAAGTTTGCTTGAGACTATGACAACATACTGTAATTATATTAGACATACTGTTACCTCTATTTGTAACATTGTTTTTATTCTTACCCAGATGTCCCAACTCTCAGGACGATAGTGACATATTGCAACAGGATCTGGATAGGATGGCTATATGGGCACATAAATGGCAGATAGAATTCAATGTTGAAAAATGTAAAGTCTTCCATTTTGGTCGTACCAATGGTCTAGCATCCATCCTACCATCCTACTAATCCTAGTAATCCTACTAATATAGTAAATGGGAATGTTCAGATGTTTGGATGTTACTCGATCACGCAAAAATGGCTGAACGGATTTGAATGAAATTTGGCCCACACATAGTACATTACCTGGAATAAAGTATAGGATACTTTTTATTCCCATAACCAAAAAGGGGGCAGAGACAAATACAAATTTCACTGGAAAATGTAAACTGCAGTCATTCTTACACCGTTAATGGTAGGGTTCTCAAACTTTGCACAGTTGGTCGTTGGGTGACTGGGATTAATATTCAGAAAGGTGGGTGGAGTCTATAAAAGCCAATCAAAATTAACCTATTAATTTTCAAGGGGAATATTTACATTGCTGCCATTCTTGCACTGTTAATGGCACAAGCCTCAAACCTGGTACAGTTGATCATTGGGTGACTAGGGTTCAATTTCAGAAAGGGGGTGGAATCACAAACAGCCAATCAGATTTGTTTCATTTCAATGCAAATTATTGATGCCAAACACCGCAAAGATCACAAACTTGGTAATTGATTAATTGTGTGTGAAGGTTAGAAAAGTATGCACAGCCAACACCAGCCAAATACATAAAAGGGCAATGCAGGGTCATAAGTGGGCGGAGACAAATACAAATTTTACTGGGAAAATGTAAACTGCAGCCATTCTTACACTGTTAATGGTAGGGTTCTCAACTTTGCACAGTGGGTTACTGGGTAACTGGGGTTAATATTCAGAAAAGTGGGTGGAGCCTACAAAAGGCAAATAAAAATTACCTATTGATTTTTCAGGGGAATATTTCATTGATGTCATTATTGCACTGTTAATGGCACATGCCTCAAACATGGTACAGTTGATCATTTCGTGACTGGGGTTTACATTCATAAAACAGCCTTTTTTTTTTTTGACTGTCATTATGACTTAGGCCTATAGGCTAAATACCTATACTTGTTCTATAATGTACTATTGCACCTTATCACTATTTGCACGTTTTTAGCACTTGTCCCTTGAAAAAGCTTCAGTTAGAAGTGAAACATGTCGGGTTGTATGGTGGGGGTTGTGTGATTTTATATTCATCAGTATTGCTATGAGCCTTGGATAATCTAGGTTGTCCAATTATATGCCGACGGTGCTGGCCTAGCAAATACTTGCAAGTGTAATATTTGTATGTCAGTCAGTAAAATTGTTCGAGCTTTTAGACTTTGATATTAAAAGTTAAGTTTTAGATTCAGAATAGAGAGGAATCTTGTTGCTAAAATTCATAAAACAGCCAATATGATTTGTTTCATTTTAATGCAGGTTATTGATGCCAAAGACCGCAAAGCTCACAAACTTGGTCATTGAGTAATTGATTAATTGTGTGTTAGGGTTAGGAAACGTGGGCGCGGCCAGCACCTGCAAAATACATAATCGGGAAATGCCGAGTCATCAGTAGGCGGAGACAAATGCAAATTTCACTGAGAAAATGTAAACTGCAGCAATTCTTACACTTTTAATGGTAGGGTTCTCAAACTTTGCACAATTGCTCACTGTGTGACTGGGATTAATATTCAGAGAAGTGGGTGGAGCCTACAAAAGCCAATCAAAATTCACCTATTGATTTTCAAGGGGAATATGTAATTGCTACGATTATTGCGCTGTTAATGGCACAAGCCTTAAACCTGGTACAGTTGGTCATTGGATGACTGGGGGTTAAAATTCAGACAAAGGGGTGGAGCCACAAACAGCCAATCAGATTTGTTTAATCTCAATGCAAATTATTGATGCCAAAGACCGCAAAGCTCACAAACTTGGTTATTGAGTAATTGTGTGTTAGGGTTAGAAATAGAAGGCGGAGCCAACACCAGCCAAATACATACCTGAACACTGTTAGGAAACAAGTGGGTGGAGAAAAATACAAATTTCATTGCGCAAATGTAAACTGCAGCCATTCTTACACTGTTAATGGTAGGGTTCTCAAACTTTGCACAGTTGGTCACTGGGTGACTGGGATTAATATTCAGAAAAGTGGGTGGAGCCTATAAAAGCCAATCAAAATCCACCTATTGATTTTTAAGGGGAATATTTAAGTGCTACCATTCTTGCACTGTTAATCACCTGTATTTGGTACAGTTGGCCGTTGGGTGATTGGGGTTCAAATTCAGAAAAGGGGTGGAGCCACATCCAATCAGATTAATTTATTTCATTGCAAATGAATTGATGCCAAAGATCACAAACCTCACATACTTGGTCATTAAGTAATTGCGTGTTAGGGTTAGGAAAAGTGGGCAGAGCCAACACTAGCCAAATACATACCCGGGCAACGCCGGGTGTCCAGCTAGTATAATAAATCGGAAAGTTCGTATGTTTGGATGTTTGGATGTTTGTTACTCGATCACGCAAAAATGGCTGAACGGATTTGAATGAAATTTGGCACACACATAGTACTTTACCTGGAATAAAGTATAAGATACTTTTTATTCCCATAACCAAAAAGGGGGCGGAGAAAAATAAAAATTTCACGGAGAAAATGTAAACTGCAGCCATTCTTACACTGTTAATGGTAGGGTTCTCAAACTTTACACAGTTGGTCACTGGGTGACTGGTATTAATATTCAGAAAGGTGGGAGGAGCCTACAAAAGCCAATCATAATTCACCTATTGATTTTCAAGGGGAATATTTACATTGCTGCCATTCTTGCACTGTTAATGGCACAAGCCTCAAACCTGGTACAGTTGATCATTGGGTGACCGGGGTTTAATTTGAGAAAGGGGGGTGGAGCCACAAACAGCCAATTAGATTTGTTTCATTTCAATGCAAATTATTGATGCCAAACACTGCAAAGCTCACAAACTTGGTAATTGAGTAATTGATTAATTGTGTGTGAGGGTGTAATGATCCGCTCAGCTGCCTGCGCAGGCAGGCAGCTTTTTGACCACTGTTCAGGTCTGCATTCTGCAGGTCTCTGGAAAAGAGACCTTTTGTCAGTTTTGCAGCTTGCTGCTGCTGAGGAATTTGCATACGTTTGTCATGCAAATTGCCTAGCCACATCCTTTGTAGGCTGGCTCTATATATACTATGTGATTCCACAGTACTTCGCTGGTCATAACGGTTTGTTAAATCACTCCTGGAGTGTCAGCCTTCCTGTTGGATTGTTTAGTTAGTTAGAGTCATTCTGGGGACTGCACTAGGCAGCTTCTCTAGTGCAGTTAGCCTGCTTATCTGTTTTGTCTGCATTGCCTCTCTGTTGTGATTGTCCTGTCGCCAACGGTGGTTGTCAGGAAATCGTTCTGTCTGTCTTGGAGTATAGCTGGAGCAGCGGTTGCTACCAGCTATCTCCTCTGTTTGTCTTGCTCAGATCGCACTAGCCTCTAGCGGTAGCGGCTGTGGATCCTTCTGATCTGCTTCTTGGAGCATAGCTGGAGCAGCGGTTGCTATCAGCTATCTCATCACCCTGTTTTGATAATTGGATCGCACTCGCTCTGGCGGTAAGAGCAGTGGATCCTGCTAGCTCTGTTACTTTACCTGGATCGCACTCGCTCTGGCGGAAAGAGCAGTGGATCTTTCCTATCCTGTTTCCCGTTCATCTGTCTGTCTTGTCTGAGACGAACGCTTGCTGTAGCCTCGGTGAGGTAACCGTTAAGCAAGCGCTCGCGTTCTCTGTTTCATGTTTGGGTGGCGGGGGTTAGTTAAGCGTGCTTGTCTCTGTTGTGCTTAACACGCGGAGACCGCGCAGTAAATGCGTTCGCTGTTGCGAATGAGTGCGTGTGTTCGTGTTCAGTTAGCGTTTGTTATTTTCCTTATCTTCTCATTGTATGATTTGCTGTGCCTTTGCTACTCTCGTCCCCTATCTTGCTTAAGCCTTGTGTCACCTCTGGCGATCGCCTCTCTCGCGATTGTGTTCCTACTTTGTTTCTGCTGTTGTGTGTGCACCGTCGCGGGTTGGCGACTAGATTGGTGCACATACATACATTCTGTATCTGTACTTATTCAGTCTCGTGTCGCTGTTAGCAATCACCATCTCTTGCGATTGCCTCCTCACCTGATCTTCATGGTTCTGTGTTCATCGTCGCAGGATGGCGACTAGATTGGTGGACACACATACCCTCTGTCGCTTTGATCTCTCTCTTTCAGGGCTATCTTGCCCTACGTTTCTTCCCTTCATACAATTCCTGTCTGGCGTCTGTGGCAGGGCAGAGGAGCTATTCCTATGCACTCCACAGCTCCACCTGCCGACAGGAATTTCCCTCTACAGGTGCATTGCACCTTTTGCTGGGTTCCCTCAAATTATACGTTTGTGGAGGATTTCCGCAGTGTCAGCGCACGTCCTGTGCGCTGATCACGGAGAGAATTCCACAATCGTTACAGAGGGTTAGAAAAGTGGGCACAGCCAACACCAGCCAAATACATAAGCAGGCAACACGGGGTCATAAGTGGGCAGAGACAAATACAAATTTTACTGGGAAAATGTAAACTGCAGCCATTCTTACACTATTAATTGTAGTGTTCTCAAACTTTGCACAGTTAATTACTGGGTGACTGGGATTAATATTCATAAAAGTGGGTGGAGCCTACAAAAGCCAATCAAAAATTGCCTATTGATTTTTCAGGGGAATATTTCATTGCTGCCATTCTTGCACTGTTAATGGCGCAAGCCTCAAACCTGCTACAGTTGATCAGTGGGTGACTGTGATTAAAATTGATAAAAGGGGGTGGAGCCACAAACAGACAATCTTATTTGTTTCATTTTTATGAAGGTTATGGATGCCAAAAACCGCAAAAAAATAGACGGACCCAACACCAGCCAAATACATACCCGAACAATGTCAGGAAATCAGTGGGTGGAGAAAAATACAAATTTAATTGGGAAAATGTAAACTGCAACCATTCTTACACTTTTAATGGTAGGGTTCTCAAACGTTGCACAGTTGTTCACTGGGTGACTGGGATTAATATTCAGAAAGGTGGGTGGAGAGTACAAAAGCCAATCAAAATTCACCTATTGATTTTTCAGGGGAATATTTAATTGCTGCCATTCTTGCACTGTTAATGGCACAAGCCTCTTGCACTGTTAATCACCTGTACCTGGTACACTTGGCCATTGGGTGATTTGGGTTCAAATTCAGAAAAGGGGTGGAGCCCCAGCCAATCAGATTTATTATATTTCAATGCAAATTGTTGATGCCAAAGACCGCAAAGCTCACAAACTTGGTCATTAAGTAATTAAGTAATTGTGTGTTAGGGTTAGGAAAGGTGGGCGGGGACAACACCAGCCAAATACATACCCGGGCAACGCCAGGCATCCAGCTAGTCCTACTAATATAATAAATGGGAAAGTTCGGATGTTTGGATGTTTGTCACTCGATCGTGCAAAAATGGCTGAACGGATTTGAATGAAATTTGGCACACACATAGTACATTACCTGGAATAAAGTATAGGATACTTTTTATTCCTATAACCAAAAAGTGGGCAGAGACAAATACAAATTTCACTGGGAAATGTAAACAGCAGCCATTCTTACACTGTTATTGGTAGGGTTCTCAAACTTTGCATAGTTGGTCACTGGATGACTGGGATTATTATTCTGAAGTGGGTGGAGCCTACATAACCCAATCAAAATTCACCTATTGATTTTCAAGGGAAATATTACATTGCTGCCATTCTTGCACTGTTATTGGCACAAGCCTCAAACCTGGTACAGTTGATCATTGGGTGACTGGGGTTCAATTTGAGAAAGGGGGGTGGAGCCACAAACAGCCAATCAGATTTGTTTCTTTTCAATGAAAATTATTAGTGACAAAGACTGCAAAGCTTACAAACTTGGTCATCAAGGGCTCGATTCACAAAGCCATGCCAACACTTAGCACGGCAGTGAAAAGCAGCTTTCCATGTGCTAACATGCACTTAAAGATTTGCATGCGTAAAGGTTTGCACGCAAATGCTTCACACGCAAAGTATCGTGATCTGCAGTGACTTCACGTGATAATGATACTTAGCACGCAAAGTCACTGCAGATCACTCAAGCGAAATGTATCTTGAATTATTACTGTATATATTTCATTATGCACGTGCGTAAGACTTTTGCGTGCGCCGCGTTACAATACCGCACATGTTAATGTAAGCACCATTCATATTTCATTACCAAACTCTATCTACTGAGTGGGAGAAGCGCCATTTATTTCAATGGCATACTTAGCACACAATGTGTAACGCTGTCCGCGCACTAAAACGTAGCACGCAAACGGCATAAACTTTGCATGTGCAAGCTACTTAGCACTCACGTTTGCACGTGCTAAGCCTTAACACCAGTGATAACTGAGTTATATTGGTTTAGTGAATCAAGCCCTAAGTAATTGTGTGTTAGGGTTAGAAAATGGGGCCGTAGCGAACACCAGCCAAATACATAACTGGGCAACGCCGGGTCATCAGTGGGTGGAGACAAATACAAATTTCACTGGGAAAATGTAAACTGCAGCCATTCTTACACTGTTAATGGTAGGGTTCTCAAACTTTGCACAGTTGGCAACTGGGTGACTGGGATTAATATTCAGAAAAGTGGGAGAAGCCTACAAAAAATAATCAAAATTCACCTATTGATTTTCAAGGGGAATATTTAATTGCTGCCATTCTTGCACTGTTAATGGCACAAGCCTCAGACCTGGTACAGTTTGTCATTGGGTGACTGGGGTTAAACATTAAGAAAAGGGGTGGAGCCACAAACAGCCAATCAGATATGTTTCATTTCAATGCAAATGATTCATGCCAAAGACCACAAATCTCACAAATTTGGTCATTGAGTAACTGTGTGTTAGGGTTAGAAAAAGTGGGCACAGCCAACACCAGCCAAGTACATTCCCAGGAAATGCCAGGTCATCAGTGAGCGGAGACAAATACAAATGTCACTGGAAAAATGTAAACTGCAGCCATTCTTACACTTTTATGGTAGGGTTCTCAAGTATCGCACAGTTGGTCACTGAGTGACAGGGATCAATATTCAGAAAAGTGGGTGGAGCCTACAAAAGCCAATCAAAATGTACCTATTGATTTTCAAGGGGAATAATTCATTGCTTTCATTCTTGCACTGTTAATGGCACAAGCCTCAAACCTGGTACAGTTGGTCTTTTGGTAACTGGGGTTCAAATTCAGAAAAGAGGGTGGAGCCACAGCCAATTAGATTTATGCATTATTTCAATGCAAATCATTGATGCCAAAGACTCCATAGCTCACAAACTAGTTCATTGAGTAACTGAGTAATTGTGTGTTAGGATTAGAAAAAGTGGGTAGAGCCAACACTAGCCAAATACATACCCGGGCAAACAGCTACTACAAAATAAATTGGATACGGATGGGAACATCAAACTTGGAGAAAGACTTAGGAGTACTCATCGACAACAAGTTAAATAATCATATTCAATGCCAAGCCACTGCAGCTAAAGCCAATAAAATTTTGGGATGCATTGAAAGGGAAATAAAAACTTGATATGCTCGCATAATAACGCCCCTGTTTAACTCTCTAGTAAGGCCACATCTGGAATATGAAATTTAGTTCTGGGCACCACATTACAGGAAAGATATTGCAGTTTTAGCACAGGTGCAGAGACGATCAAAAAAATTGATATGAGGGATGGAAGGTCTCACTTACCAAGAAAGGTAAGATAAGCTGAGTTTATTTAGTCTAGAGAAAAGATGTCTTTAGACTAATTAACAAAGGACTAGAGGACATGATCTGCACATGGGGGAAAACGTTTTAGCCATTTAGTTAGGAAAGGGTTCTTTACAGTAAGAGTGATTAAGATGTGGAATGCATTGCCACAGGAAGTAATTATGGCAAATTCTATATCAGCATTTAAAGGGGGCTTAGATGCTTTCCTTGCATTGAAAGACATCTATGGCTATAATTACTAGGTAATGCCCAGGGGTGTTGATCCAGGAATTTTATCTGATCACCATCTGGAGTCGGGAAGGATTTTTTTTCCCTTTTTGGGCTAATTGGACTATGCGTTGTAAGGGTTTTTCGCCTTCCTCTGAATCAACAGGGATATGTGAGGGAGCAGGCTGGTTCTCTGGTTGAACTCGATGGACGTATGTCTTCTTTCAACCCAAATAACTATGTAACTATGTCCCCATGAAGCAGGAAGTGTTATGTCAGCAGGCCCAGTGTCTCTCGGTTTACGGCAGTAACCATTTTGATTTATATAGAAAAATAAATTACACATCTGTGGGAATTCTACAAATGCAGTGTATTTCTGTAGAGATCCCAGTTACTGATCTTACCTTTTCGTAGCTGGTACAATATAGCTGTAGAATATAGGTTACTGGATTCCTTCCTCTATTCCTCTATATATTAAGAATTCACCAACTTTTAATATGCAATTAACTTTTTCTCCTGACTTTTCTCCTGGGTGATACTTTCATGACTTGTCAATTAAGTGCCTTTTAAACCACTGGCAAGCAAGAAATTACTCAAAATAATTTTGGCAATGCTCTTTTATCTACTTCTTAGTACCGTTTCAATTGCAGAGTGCTGAAAAGTTATTCAAAATAGAAGATGAAAATGTATCTCCTGGGAGAAAACTCAGAAGAAATAGTGAATTTGCAAATGGGCAGAAGGTCCATATGCAATTCACTTTTTTACCTAAGTTTTCTCCTAAGAGAGAATGGTTCATCTTGTATTTAACATACATTTTCAGCACTTTGCAATTGAAAAAAAATATCAAAAGTAGATGACAAAGTACTATCAAAATTATTTTAGGTATATCCAGATAGCTCTGACACCTGTTGGCGCTGTCAGCAGGCAATTGGTGATATGACACACATATGGATTTCCTGCCCAGTGTTAAACCACTTTTGGACAAAAATACAATCATTGAAAAGTGCCTAGACATAAAGATTGATATTACCCTGGAGTCGATTCTCCTATTAATGATTCCTGGTCCTGTCAGGAAATTCAAAAAATCTCTCCTAAGACATATACTAGTGGCAGCAAGACTGTTAATCCCTAAATTATGGAAGAAAATGGGTCTCCTGCATTACCAGACTGGCTGGTGGAGATGGAAAACATTAGAGTCATGGAAGGGATAATACAAGAAACTCATAATAGGCTCCTTAACCACCTTAGCGGTATGGACGAGCTCAGCTCGTCCATTACCGCCAGAGGGTGCCGCTCAGGCCCTGCTGGGCCGATTTGAATGAAATAAAGTGCAGCACACGCAGCCGGCACTTTGCCAGCCGCGTGTGCTGCCTGATCGCCGCCGCTCTGCGGCGATCCGCCGCGAGCAGCGGCGAAGGAGGGTCTCCCCAGCCGCCTGAGCCCTGCGCAGCCGGAACAAATAGTTCCGGCCAGCGCTAAGGGCTGGATCGGAGGCGGCTGACGTCAGGACGTCGGCTGACGTCCATGACGTCACTCCGCTCGTCGCCATGGCGATGAAGTAAACAAAACACGGAAGGCCGCTCATTGCGGCCTTCCGTGTTACTTTTGGCCGCCGGAGGCGATCAGAAGAACGCCTCCGGAGCGCCCTCTGGTGGGCTTTCATGCAGCCAACTTTCAGTTGGCTGCATGAAATAGTTTTTTTTTAATTTAAAAAAAACCCTCCCGCAGCCACCCTGGCGATCTTAATAGAACGCCAGGGTGGTTAATCACCAAAATTCTTGGTTACTATGGAACATCTTCACTGAATCTGAAGAGGGGAAGTCTATCCTGTATGGATAATACTCAATGGATTGATGAATAATGGTTGGGGAAGGAACAGTGGCGAGTGCTGGGGCGGGGGAGGAGGGGGTATACAGTCTTCTTCTTCTTCTGTATTCTTTTCTTACCTTTTTCTTTTCTTCTCTTCTTTTCCTTTTCTTTTTCCCACCTGTCTTCTCTACAATCTATTCCTTATTTAAAGAGAAGCTCCAACCAAGAATTGAACTGTATCCCAATCAGTAGCTGATACCCCCTTTTACATGAGAAATATATTGCTTTTCACAAACAGACCATCAGGGGGCGCTGTATGACTAATTTTGTGCTGAAACCCCTCCCACAAGAAGCTCTGGGACCGTAGTACTTTTGGCAGTTTGTTACAATGTAGCAAGGTTCACAGACAGGAATTAGCTGTTTACAGCTGTCTCTAACTGCCAAAACAGCTAGCAGCAGCTACATAACCTGCCCACAGTAAAAATGTCACCATGTAATAAATGTCAGAATGTAAATCAGGGAGAGGAAAGATTTTACAATGAGCAAACACTGACTAAATCATTTATACATAATTATGGTAAAAATGAAGCACTTTTCTTATTGCTTTATTTTCACTTAAGTTCCTCTTTAAAAGTGGCTTTGTTGTAGCAATCTCATCTGGATAGGCAGTAACATAACCTGAAGGCAGGATGCCCGTAGGTGATATTTAAATAGTTAGACTTTGTAATGGGGGCCTTTGATGTGCCTTTTAGGTACTGGTCCCACGATATAGTTTTGTTCTTAGAGGTCTTTAGCTATATATATATATATATATATATATATATATATATATATATATATATATATATATATATATATATATATATATATATATATATATATATATATATATATTCACTGTCACATGACACTGTGCAATCTTCATTTGAATGATTTTTATTGATAATGCTGTAACAATACCTGCCTTCTTTCTTAATAAAAACTCATTGAATTTCTGAAAATTATTTTAGGTATGTTTTTGCTTGCTGATAATTTACAAGAAATTTTATTGTCAAGTTGTGAAAATATCACCTAGGAGAAGACTAAGGAGAAAAAGTGCCCATATGCAATTAACTTTTTCTCCTAAGAGACACATTTCATCTTCTCTTTAAAATAGCTATTCAGCATTTTAGAATTGAAAAAAAGGTACCCAGAAGATGGTAAAAATATACTATTAAAATTCTTCTGAGTATTTTCTTGCTTGGTGGTGGTTTAAAAGGCATTTTATGACAAGGGCCCATTTGCAATCATTTGCTTTCTCCTGAGTTTTCTCATAGGAGAAAAAAAACTATTTAGAATAACTTTTCAGCACTTTGCAATTGAAAAAGTACCAAAAATAGGTGGGAACGCACTATCAAAACTATTTTAAGTATTTTCTTGCTTGTTGGTGATTTAAAATGCATCACTTAGGAGAAATCTCAGGAGAAAAAGTTAATTGCATATGGGCCATAGGCCATGTAATTCACCTTTTCACATGCGTTTTCTCGTAGGTAATGTTTTCAAATTTGTCAATAAAATGCCTTTTAATCCACCAGCAAGCAAGAACATGCTGAAATTAATTTGTATAGTGCCTTTCCACTCACCTTTTGGTACTTATTTTTATTAACAAAGTGTTGAAAAGTTATTTTAAATAGAAGATGAAAAATTATCTCCTAGGAGAAAACTCAGTAAAAAAAGTTATTGCATATGGGCCATATGCCCATATGCAATAAACGTTTTCTCCGTCCTTAGTTTTTGCCAAGTAGATATTTTAACACCATGTCAATAAAATGCCTTTTAAACCCTCAACAAGCAAGAAAATACAAACAAAAAAAAGAATAATTTGGAATAGTACTTTTTCTACTACATTTAGTATGTTTTCAGTTGCAAAATGCTGAAAAGTAATTTAAAAAAAGAAAATGAAAAATTATCACCTAGGAGTAAACTTATCTCCAAGAGGACTCAAAGTGCTTCAGTGATGCAGCCACTTTGTGTGTGCTCCTCGAGCAACCAGGATCATTAGGGAGCATTGACCAAAGGTTCCTTACTTTCCTACATACTGTTGTTACACCAAAGGTTGAAACTTAAAAACAAGGGTTGGGTTAAGTATACAGGATAATGTGGAGACATCTAGTTGCCAAAAAGTAAAAATACACATACATACACATGTTAAAATAAATAAATATTACTACATTAATTTTAACCCCTTATTTCCCCCTCTGCTATAGTTACCAAAATAAAACACTTGTTAGAAAAAGTGATGCCAGTTGCGTGTGGTCCGGTATTAGTCATGGAGAGAATCCGAAGTCATAACAACAAAAGCTGTTTAGGTGGTACCTTTAATGACTAACTGTACAAGATTTCTTTGCAAGCTTTCAAAACTTTAACCACTTTACCCCCGCGCGTACGTATTTCTCCGCCCCTTTTTCCATCCTTTAAAAACCAGGGACGGAGAAACACGTACTTTCCGCGTTCCCGACGCTGCCCGCGCTCCCGCTCGTAAACACGCCGCCCGCCGCTAGTAAAACCGCCGCCGCCCGCTCGCCCAGAGATCAATGAACGGGAAAATCCATTCCCGTTCGTTGATCTAAGCCCCGCAATGATCAGCTGCTCTCCTATGGGCAGCGCGATCATTGTGAGAAAAAACTCACGTGTCCAGCCTCCTTATTCTTCATCCAAGCTTCCGGAAGGAAGCTTGGAGGTCGCATTAAAACAAAAAGTTACTGTGGCCATCTTGTGGCCAAATAGTAAACTACACCCTACACATTTTTCACATACAAATAAATGACTTTTACACATAAAATTAACTCATTACCTCCCACACTCCCCATTTTTTTTTTTGTAATTAAAAAAAAATTAAAAAATTTACAATTAAAAAAAATACATAAATAGTTACCTTAGGGACTGAACTTTTTAAATATTTATGTCAAGAGGGTATAACACTGTTACTTTATAAACTATGGGCTTGTAATTAGGGATGGACGCAAAACTGAAAAAAATGCACCTTTATTTCCAAATAAAATATTGGCGCCAAACATTGTGATAGGGACATAATTTAAATGGTTTTATAACCGGGACAAAAGGGCAAATACGTTTCATGGGTTTTAATTACAGTAGCATGCATTATTTAAAAACTATAATGGCCGAAAACTGAAAAATAATTATTTTTTTCCCCACATTTTTCCTATTTTCCCATTAAAACACATTTAGAAAAAAATAATTCTTGGCATAATGTCCCACCTAAAGAAAGCCTAATTGGTGTAGAAAAAAACAAGATATAGTTCATTTCATTGCGATAAGTAATAATAAAGTTATAGACGAATGAATGGAAGGAGCGCTGAAAGGTGAAAATTGCTCTGGTGCTCAGGGGGTAAAACCCCTCAGTGGTGAAGTGGTTAAGTTCCTTCTTCAGGCATGTTTCAGAGCTGGATCAGAACCATAAGTAGGAAAAAATACACCTTTACTTCCAAATATATATTATTGTGGCCATACATTGTACTAAGAAGATAATTTAAAAACTGGACCAAATCAGAAAATGTGTAGGTTTTATCTATTATAGCACATTTTATTTTAAAACAATAATGGCTGAAATGTGAGAAATTATTTTATTTTAATTATTTTATTTCATTTTTTTATCAATTCTTTTAAAATGCAATTAAATAAAATACCGTATTTTTTGCCAGTATAAGATGCTCCAGAATATAAGACGCACATAGGGAAAGCCAGGAAAAAAAATACTAAACCTGGTGCGTCCATGTTCCAAGAGCATCTTGTACATATTCTCCCCAATGGTGTTCGCCTGTGTGTCCCCTATGTGTCCTCCTGTGCCCCCCCCATGTGTCCTCATGTATCCCCATGTTTCCTCCTGTGTCCCACGTCTCCCCATGTGTCCTCATGTATTCCCTATGTGTCTTCCTGTTTCTCCCATGGGTCCTCCTGTATCCCCATGTGTCCTCCTGTGTACCCCATGTATCACCTGTGTGTCTTCCGGTGTTTCCCATGGGCCATCCTGTGTCCCCATGTATTGTCCTGCACCCCCATGTCTCCCCAGGTGTCCTCATGTATCGTCTATGTGTCTCCCATGGGTCCTCCTGTGTCCCCCATGTATTGTCCTGCACCCCCATGTCTCCCCAGGTGTCCTCATGTATCATCTATGTGTCTCCCATGGGTCCTCCTGTGTCCCCCATGTGTTGTCCTGCACCCCCATGTCTCCCCAGGTGTCCTCATGTATCATCTATGTGTCTCCCATGGGTCCTCCTGTGTCCCTCATGTGTTGTCCTGCACCCCCATGTCTCCCCAGGTGTCCTCATGTATCCCCTATGTGTCTCCCATGGGTCCTCCTGTGTCCCTCATGTGTTGTCCTGGGCCCCCCAGGTGTCCTCATGTATCCCCTATGTGTCTCCCTCCTGTGTTCCCTTCACTTCAGTCATTCCTCTCTCCCTCCCCCTTGTCACTCCTGCCCCCCACTCCCTGTAGTGTTAATAGCAACTCACCTTTTCCATGCTCCAGCGTTGATTAAATCACAGTGCTCCCCCCACTAGCCTCCTCTACCTCCCCCTTGCATCTGTAGCAGCAGGCAGGCGGCAGCTTACCTTCCTAACACTCCTGCGATGGTTAATGACCTCAGCGCTCCCCCCGCTAGCATGCACTCCCTCCCCCTTGCGTATCTGCCCCCCCAGATGTTGGAGTCAGTAGCTGCAGCTTACCTCCGCAATGTGCCGCAATGACTGCAGACATCCGTCTCCCCAACACTTCTCGCTCTAGTGACTGGCTTGAACTGTGCGTCATCAGTTCAAGCCAGTCACTAGAGTCAGAAGTGCAGGGAATACGGATGTCTGCAGTCATCGCGGCACATTGCGGAGGTAAGCTGCCGCTACGGACTCCAACACCTGGGGGGGGCAGATACGCAAGGGGGAGGGAGCACATGCTAGCGGGGGAGCGCTGAGTTCATTAACCATCGTGGGAGTGTTAGGAAGGCAAGCTGCTGCTGCTACAACATCGGGGCACACAAAGGCAGGGAATACCCGACATGGACATAGTCTGTGTTCCTTTTCCTATTTTTTTTATTAAAGGTGTTAAACATTCAGGTATGCAAGTGACTGTTTCTCTCGAGTCGAGGTCTGTCTAGTGGAAATATAGTGTATTCCTCACTCATAAGGAATTATAGTCATAAAACGCTTACCGGGTAGAGAATGGCTTCTGAGTGCACAGGGTTGATAAAACAAGGTCAGTACTTTAGATTCTGGGACACTAAAAGACTCCATCAGGTATTTAAGACAATACAACATTAAACCTACTTTTTTAACTTTTAAAAAGAAAATAAAACTGGTATTTTTTAGGAGTAGGGGGAGAGATATACAATTGTTTATCTCATCAGTATATTTTCATCTAGAGTTTCCTTCAATCTTATTGGCTTTTCTCTCCTATAATTGCATCACTTAGCATACCAGTTGCCATGTGATTACCTCTGCTGTCCTGCTTATCTGCCTATTTACCAAATTCCTGAACACTCCACCCACTTCCACAGTTGCAGCTCTTTCTATGCAGCCTGCTCTGCCCCCATTTTCTCTTACTGGAAAGTGTCATGGTTACACTTGGGAGTACATCAGCTTATTGGGTATCAAGACTTTCCTGCTCCTCCCACATCTTGTCATTCTACTCTCATATTAATTCCCCAGCCCTTCACACTGCTAAACCGAGTTCCTGAAATGGGACACATGGTGGTAGGATAAGCAAATAGATCATTAGTATAACAAAGTGCATGCAGAGCCAAAACAGTAAACATAACACCATAAAAGAAATGTAAAAACAAAAGACATTTACCCCAAATAACTGAAATCTCTCCGTCAGAACATGGAACACAGTCATAGCAGCAAATGTGGTATCCTTCCCTCAGTGCTTTCCTGGTCCCCGGGGGACAAGGTTCAGAACAGCGGCCTTGTGGCACCTAAAATAATATATGATATCATGCAATGTAAATGAAAGCAGCTCAGTGAAGTTTAGCACAAGATAATTAACCAGTTCCTGTCCCAACTACAGTATAATCACGTCATTGCAAGTGGCTTGTGAAAGCCACATGACGTGATTATAAGTTGTCCCCTTTATATGAGCACAGCGTGCGTGCTAGCACGCACCTGGGCTCATCAACCCCCCTCCCTCTAACTACACTAATGAGGCATCCCCTCCCAGGTGTCCGATCTCCCCACCCAAACCCGATCCCCTGTAATTACAACCCCCCTCCTCCTCCATGCTGCAATCGGGCAGCATGGGGAATTACAAAGAAAACTCTCACCTAATCTTGTTCCTGCGGCGGCGATCGGCTCCCCTCCATTCAGTACCGCTGACAGCCTCTATGTGCAGATTGGATCGGGTCCCGGCTTAATGACGTCATCAAGCCAGGACCCGATCCATTCTGCACATAGAGGCTGTCAGCGGTATTGAATGGAGGGGAGCCGATCACTGCCACAGGAACAAGATTAGGTGAGAGTTTTCTTAGCTTCCTTAGGCTGCCCGATCTCTGCAAGGGAGGGGGGGGATGGATGGGGATCAGTGAAGAAACACCTTTTCTCGGGGGGGGGGGGAGCAGCACAGGATCAACAAGGGGGAGGGGGGGGTAAAGGGGCGCACACACACCTGGCTATGGGGTGGGGGTGAATAGACACAACCAGACAGCTTTGGGGGGGGGGGAGTGAATAGAGAAATATCCACATCTGGCTAGCTGGGGGGGAGGGGTACTAAGGCCTGGATGGGGGGGGGTATCAGGAAGCACATCTGACCAACTATGGGGGAGGGAGGCATATGTAGGTGCACATCTGGCTAACTGGGAGGAGGATCGAATTATAAAGTAGGAAAAAAATAACTAAATAAAAATCAGACACAAAATGAAAAAATGCATTTTATTTCCAAATAATTTATTGTCATCATACATTGGGTTCAATTTTAAATGGTGAAATAACCAGATCGAATGGAAAAATAAAATGTGTGGGTTTAACTTACAGCAGCAACTTTTATTTTAAAACTATAATGACTGAAAACTGGGAAATAATGACTTTTTTTTAATTTTTTACCCCTTGTTCCCTTTAAAATGCATAGAAAATAATATAATTCTTAGCAAAAAGTACCACCCAAAGAAAGCCTAATTGGTGGCGGAAAAAACAAGGTATAGATCATTTATGTATGATAAGTAGTGATAAAGACATTGGCAAATGAATGGGAGGAGTGTGAAATGTAGAAAATTGTTCTGTTTTTGTAGGTGGAAAACCCCAGGGACGCAAAGTGGTTAAAGGCTGATACAAGAAGCATCATGTGGTTATATCAGAATTTACATTATACACAGAGTACAGCAGTTCATAATACTTTTTGTAGGTGGGGCATTGTTACTGGAACAGGAGTTTAGAGGAAAAAAATGGAGGTCATGTACTACTCATTTGTCATTCAGTTTTTGTTTTCGATCAATATTTCAATTGTAATCACGATTGATATTACGTTCTATGCTATAAGTAATTATTATATAATCAACTTAAAACCAACAACACAGATCAATCTTTGATTGATTTTAGCCCTTAATATTTACATAGTTAGTTTGGTTGAAAAAAGACATCCATCCATCAAGTAGAAAATGAAAAAAAACCTGAGCCTGCACATATCCTATTTTATCCAAGGGAAGGCGAAAAACCTTACAAGGCCTGAGACAATTAGCCTTAAAAGGGAAAAAGTCCTTACCGACTCCAGATGGCAGTCAGATAAATCCCTGGATCAACTCTGCTGGGAATCAGGGGCGTAGCAATAGGGGTTACAGAGGTAGCAACCACATTGAGGCCCTTGGGCCAGAGGGGCCCCATGGGGCCTTTTACTCAATGAAAGTATTAGCTGTTTATTGGTCCTGTGGTGGTAATAATCATTTCTATGGATGCTTTGAATAGTAGTAATCCTACTAATATAATAAATGGGACAGTTTGGATGTTTGGATGTTTGAATGTTTTGATGTTTGTTACTCGATCACGCAAAAATGGCTGAACGGATTTGAATGAAATTTAGCACACACATAGTACATTACCTGGAATAAAGTATAGGATACTTTTTATTCCCATAACCAAAAAGGGGCGGAGACAAATACAAATTTCACTGGGAAAATGCAAACTGCAGCCATTCTTACACTATTAATGGTGTCTCAAACTTTGCACAATTGGTCGCTGGGTGACTGGGATTAATATTCAGAACAGTATGTGGAGGCTATAAAAGCCAATCAAAATTCACCTATTGATTTTCAAGGGGAATATTTACATTGCTGCCATTCTTGCACTGTTAATGGCACAAGCCTCAAACCTGGTACAGTTCATCATTGGGTGACTGGGGTTCAAATAAAGAAAAGGGGTGAAGCCACAAACAGTCAATCAGATTTGTTTAATTTTAATGTAAATTATTAATGCCAAAGATCTCCAAGGTCACAGACTTGGTCAATGAGTAATTTATTAATTGTGTGTTAGGGTTAGAAAAAGTGGGAGGAGCCAACACCAGCCAGATACATAACCGGGCAACGAGGGGTCATAAGTGGGCGGAGACAAATACAAATTTCACTGGAAAACTGTAAACTGCAGCCATTCTTACACTGTTAATTGTAGGGTTCTCAAACTTTGCACAGCTGGTCGCTGGGTGACTAGGATTAATATTCAGAAAAGTAGGGGGAGCCTTCAAAATCCAATCAAAATTCACCTATTGATTTTCAAGGGAAATATTTTATTGTTGTCATTCTTGCACTGTTAATGGCACAAGCCTCAAACCTGGTACAGTTGGTATTTGGGTGACTGGGGTTCAAATTAAGAAAAGGGGGTGGAACCACAAAAATCCAATCAGCTTTGTTTCATTTCAATTAAAATAATTGATGACAAAGTCTGCAAAGTTTACAAACTTGGTCATTAAATAATTGTGTGTTAGGCTAGGTCCACACTAGACACAGTTGCAGGACGGACCCTGCAGTCCGGATCAGGGGAAGTACCCACCGTACTGCAAACTGATGAAAGTGCATCAGTTTTGCATCAGTTTCCGTTCAGGTTTTTCCCTGACAGAAAACGTCTCCATCATTAGGAAGGAGTGGGAGGATTTTTTTGGGCCAATCATAAAGCTCAGGCTATCCGTTTTAACATCCGTTTTTTGCCAGTGGAGCTGGAGATGCGTTTTCTCATTGCTTTCACTACCCCCTGCGTGTATCCGTGGTCCTGATCCGTTGCGTGAAAATGCAGCAGATCCGGACCTTCCGTTCAGCTTTTGAAAACGGATCCCCGCAAACACAGACGGATCCGTTTTTTACTTGGGTGAGGCTGGCTGCTATTTTCAACATTAGTATCCGGGACTCCGTTTTTCATCAGGTTTGAAAAATGCAGCCACGGATACGTTTCCGGACCTAGTGTGGACCAGCTCTTATGTTTAGAAAAAGGGGTCGCAGCGAACACCAGACAAATACATAACCGGGCTACACTGGGTCATCAGTGGGCGGAGACAAATATACATTTCACTGGGAAAATGTAAACTGCAGCTATTCCTTCACTGTTAATGGTAGGGTTCTCCAACTTTGCACAGCTGGTCATTGGGTGACTAGGGTTAAAAATTCAGAAAATGGGTGAAGCCACAAACAGCCAATCAGATTTGTTTCATTTCAATGCAAATTATTCATGCCAAAGACCACAAATCTCACAAGCTTGGTCATTGAGTAATTTTTTGTTAGGGTTAGAAAAAGTAGGCACAGTCAACACCAGCCAAGTACATTCCCAGGAAATTCCAGGTCATGAGTGGGCAGAGCCAGCACTAGCCAAATACATTCCTGGGCAATGCCGGGCGACCAGCTAGTAATTAATAAACTGTTTCTCATCCCCTTCTTGTACCTCTAATACTGTGGATGACCTTGACAGCCTTTGTTGTTTTCCGAATCAAGTGTTACATATAGACTGCTTGGGGGGACCCAATGTAAAACTCACACCAGGGCCCATAGCTATGCCACTGCTGGGAATTACCTAGTAATTATAACCATGGATGCCCTTCATTGCAAGGAAAGCATCTAAGCCCCCTTTAAATGCAGATAATGAGTTTGCCATAACTACTTATTGATCATGATGATGATTATAATGATTGAAATTAAATTAAATAATCCTGTTAATATAATAAATGGGAAAGTTCGGATGTTTGGATGTTTGGATGCTTAGATGTTTGGATGTTTGGATGTTTGTTACTCGATCACACAAAAATGGCTGAACGGATTTGAATGAAATTTGGCACACACATAGTACATTACCTGGAATAAAGCATAGGATACTTTTTATTCCCATAACCAAAAAGGGGGCGGAGACAAATACAAATTTCACTGGAAAATGTAAACTGCAGCCATTCTTACACTGTTAATGGTAGGGTTCTCAAACTTTGCACAGTTGGTCATTGGGTGACTGGGATTAATATTCAGAAAAGTGGGTGGAGTCTATAAAAGCCAATCAAAACTAAACTATTGTTTTTCAAGGGGAATATTTACATTGCTGCCATTCTTGCACTGTTAATGGCACAAGCCTCAAACCTGGTACAGTTGGTCATTGGGTGACTGGGGTTCAATTTCAGAAAGGAGGTGGAGCCACAAACAGCCAATTAGATTTGTTTCACTCCAATGCAAATTATTGATGACAAACACAGCAAAGCTCACAAGCTTGGTAATTGAGTAATTGATTAATTGTGCGTTACGGTTAGAAAAGTGGGTACAGCCAACACCAGCCAAATACATAAGCGGGCAACGCCGGGTCATAAGTGGGCAGAGACAAATACAAATTTTACTGGGAAAATGTAAACAGCAGCCATTCTTACACTGTTAATGGTAGGGTTCTCAAACTTTGCACAGTTAATTACTGGGTGACTGGGGTTAATATTCAGAAAAGTGGGTGGAGCCTACAAAAGGCAATCAAAAATTACCTATAGATTTTTCAGGGGAATATTTCATCGCTGCCATTCTTGCACTGTTAATGGCACAAGCCTCAAACCTGGTACAGTTGATCATTGGGTGACTGGGGTTTAAATTGATTAAAGGGGGTGGAGCCACAAACAGCCAATATGATTTGTTTCATTTTAATGCAGGTTATTGATGCCAAAGACTGCAAAGCTCACAAACGTAGTCATTGAGTAATTGATTAATTGTGTGTTAGGGTGAGGAAAAGTGGGTGCAGCCAGCACCTGCAAAATACATTATCGGGCAATACCGGGTCATCAGTAGGTGGAGACAAATGTAAATTTCACTGAGAAAATGTAAACTGCAGCAATTCTTACACTTTTAATGGTAGGGTTCTCAAACCTTGCACAATTGGTCACTGTGTGACTGGGATTAATATTCAGAGAAGTGGGCGGAGCCTACAAAAGCCAATCAAAATTAACCTATTGATTTTCAAGGGGAATATGTAATTGCTACCATTCTTGCACTGTTAATGGCACAAGCCTTAAACCTGGTACAGTTGGCCATTGGGTGACTGGGGTTCAAATTCAGACAAAGGGGTGGAGCCACAAACAGCCAATCAGATTTGTTTAATCTCAATGCAAATTATTGATGCCAAAGACCGCAAAGCGCACAAACTTGGTTATTGAGTAATTGTGTGTTAGGGTTAGACATAGTAGGCGGAGCCAACACCAGCCAAATACATACCTGAACAATGTTAGGTAATAAGTGGGCAAAGAAAAATACAAATTTCATTGCGCAAATGTAAACTGCAGCCATTCTTACACTGTTAATGGTAGGGTTCTCAAACTTTGCACAGTTGGTCACTGGGTGACTGGGATTAATATTCAGAAAAGTGGGTGGAGCCTATAAAAGCCAATCAAAATCTACATATTGATTTTTAAGGGGAATATTTAATTGCTGCCATTCTTGCACTGTTAATCACCTGTACCTGGTACAGTTGGCCATTGGGTGATTGGGGTTCAAATTCAGAAAAGGGGTGGAGCCACATCCAACCAGATTAATTTTATTTCATTGCAAATTATTGATGCCAAAGACCGCAAAGCTCACATACTTGGTCATTAAGTAATTGTGTGTTAGGGTTAGGAAAAGTGGGCAGAGCCAATACTAGCCAAATACATACCCGGGCAACGCCGGGCGTCCAGCTAGTTAAATAATAACTGAATCGTGTACAGGCAGGCAGTTTTAGCTATTTGTCAGAGCATCTGCTGCGTACATGTATAAAGGGCAAGAGGATAAAAGGGCGCAGGATATAGCGGTTAAATTAAATTTGCATTATTGTGTGCTACTTCTTATATTGGTAGTTTCCTTTTTTCTACAGAGTCTTAATCCATATTATCATGAACTGCTATTTGAAACACAACAATTTGGAGCTGCCAAACAGTGATAGATATAAACTTTAAAGTGTTTAGTCCAGGGCATGTTCGAGACTTGTTGCTGCCTAAAGCAACTTTGTAAAGATGTGCCCCCCCCCCCCCATCTATCCTATATAATAAAAACCCTTACCCTGCGTCCATGCATCTATTGTGCCTATAACGGCAAGCCCACACAACTCTACTGCTAATGGGGGACAGGTCTGTTGCGGTATTGGTCAACTCAGGACTCTTATGGAAACTTGGGCGCTGAATATAACGGCAAGCCCACACAACTCAATTGCTAGTGAGGGAGAGGTCTATTGCTGCATTAAACATGACTCTTAGACAAGCATGGGTGCTGCAAATAAAGACAAGTCCACTGAACTCATGAGTGCTTGACATCACGGTAAACCCATTGAACTCTATTGCTAATGGGGGGTACGTCAATTGCAGCATTGGTCAGTACTCGTATGGAAACATGAGCACTGGAGACAGCGCCGCCAACAGAAATTTTGGGGGCCCTCACACATCATCAGGTCTGGGACTCCCTCCCCCAGATCGCCCACTGGCTGCTGTGTCCGCCCACTAGCCACCCAACCCTGTGCCCGCCAGTAGGTGCTTTCATAGGATTAAGGATACCTAAGTGGAAAATAAAATGAAAAACGGGGCTGAGCAGGCATGTTCAGTGGGATCTCCTCATGCCCAATGCTCCCTACATCTCCTCCATCCCCCTCCATTAATCAGTAGTGACCCCTTGAACTTACTTCCGGATCAGGGTGGTCACGGCTTACTATGTAGTTCTAACATAGTCCACCTGCGCAGAGAGTCTCGTTCCCGGCTGCATAACCACGTACAAGGATATTCTTTGCCGGGCAGAGTCTGCACAGTAAGCTGCGACCACACTGACCCGGAAGTAAGTTCGGAGGGTCGCTACTGACTAATGGAGGAGGGCAAAGTAGAACGGGGGAGTGGCCATTTTGAGGCTGCCACAGCCTAAATTAAAACACAGACCACCTCCCAGCAGCTTCATTGACATGAAAAGGTATTTATTTTTATAACTTTCTCGCCAGCGCATTGTGGGGGGGTCGGGCCCCTCACTCTAGTGTCAGTTGTTCCCCCGTGATGGTGGCCCTGACTGGAGAGTTGTGTGGGCTTGCCATTATGTTCAGCACCCATGTTTTCATAGCGGTCCTGTCCAATGCCACAATATGTCTGTCCCCTTTAGCAACAGAGTTGTGTGGGCTTGCCCTTATGTTCAGCGCCCAAGTTTCCAAACAGTCCTGTCAAATGCAGCAATTTACCTGACCTCCGTTACAAATAGAGTGGTGTGAACTTGTGGAAAAAAACTGTTTCCATAAGAGTCCTATGCAATACGGCATTTCACCTGACCCCTATTAACAATAGAGATGTGTGGGCTTGTGGAAAAATGTTGTTTCCATAAGAGTCCTGTCCAATTCCACAATAGACCTGTCCTCCATTAGCAATAGAGTTGCAAGGGCTCGTGGAAAAATGTTAAAATGCATTGGTGATAATTAATAACATAGAGGGCACCAAAATTTCCCAATGGGCACCTTTTTGCTGCTATTTAGGTGCCCTATTTTCCCGAGCTTGCATATGTGTTTGCATATGAGCCCAAATTACCTGCTTCAAGTGGGTTGCTTATACTAATAGAAAGACAGGTGCACTTACCAAAACTATGGTCTGTCTCAATTTAACATCTGGAGCAAAATTCCACAGCTGCCAGGATGGTGACTTACCTTTTTATTTTTCCATGTAATTAACTGCAGAGAAATATTCAGCTGCTGACCATCAGGTGCTGCTCCATCAAATAAACCCACAACAGAAATATTTGTTACATTCATTTGGAATATTATCCAATTTTCAATGTGAAGAGGATTAGGTACTTCTCCCTTCTCATTAAAAAATATTTCCTTATTGGTTGGATCTTTATAGTAAACCCTCCTCATATACTCCAGGAGCTTAAAAGATGCAAGAGAATGTAAGGATATTTATCTAAGACGTGAAGAGTGATGATGGTCATGTGTAGAAGTTATGGTGGACAAGCATGTGATCAGTTTAACCAGTAAAAAGATTTGTAAAAGAGTGACACAAAGTACAATAAATGTACTCCCTTCTTTTTTGTGGGAAAAAAAAATCCTCCCTTCTGTCCCCGGGTAATCACCCCTTTCTGTCCTCAGGTGTCCCCTTCTGTCCTTGCCGGTTGCCTGAGCAACCAGTCAAAAGAGCACTAACACCCACAAACTGGAGCCACAAACAGTCAATCAGATTTGTTTCATTTCAATGCAAATTGTTAATGCCAATGACCGCAAAGCTCACAAACCAGGTCATTGAGTAATTGTGTGTTAGGTTTAGAAAAAGTGGGTGCAGCCAACACCAGCCAAATGCATACCCGGGCAATGGTAATTCACCAGTGGGTGGAGAAAAATATAAATTTCACTGGGAAAATGTAAACTGCAGCCATCCTTACACTGTTAATGGTAGGGTTCTCAATTTTTGCACAGTTGGCCACTGGGTAACTGAGATTAATATTCAGAAAAGTGAGTGGAGCCTTCAAAAGCCAATCAAAATTCACCTATTGATTTTCGTTTCAAGGGTGTTTATTGAAAGAAAGTGTCACATACATAATAATCACAAAACATACAATGTTCCCCCTTAGGGGATTGTTGAAATAGCTTTAGGAATTAACAATTATTGCAGATCAAACGTTATAACTACAAGCTACTAAGTAATGATTTTAAGAAATCAAAGAATGTGCACTCCCTTGTCTTTTTTAATCGGAATGGGATGAAGGGAGGAAGGATAGAGAAGAGAAAAGGAAGGGGAAGGTAGGGGGGTAGGGAGGGGGAGGATTAGAGGAAGTCAGCCCTAAGTGGGAATTCCACAACATGTCCGGGGCCGTCAGCCTCGTAGGGATGGAGAGGGGAAGAAAAAAAAAAGGGGGGGGGGGGGTCAGGGTAGATTATACTGTAACCAAAAAATGAAACACTATGGAACTGTCTACAAAGTAAACTCACAATTTTACACAATGAAAGTCACCTGTTTTTTAAAGTACACCTCATATCTGTAGCATCTTACTCATGACTCAATGATATCATAACAAGTTTCACACTTTCCAGGCCTAAAAAGCATGTAGCGTATATGCAAGGCCCTGGTTGACTTGCCAGGTAATCCAGGGGTCCCATATTTTGTAGAAATTATTCATTCTATCGTATAGTTTGGCCAGTATATGTTCTGATTGCATTGTATCGTTAAGACCTTGAAAAACAGCGTCGACCGGCAAGGAGGGGGTTCGCCATTTAGAGGCTAAGTGCCGTTTGGCTTGTGCCATTACAAACTGGAGAGACTTATGGGCAGCATAAGGCAGGGCAGGGGGTTTATTGCCCAACAGAACCACTGTGGGATCAATGGTGATGGTCTTTCCCAAAATCAGTTCTGACCTCCTCCATATATTTTTCCAATAGTTTTGTGCTATAGGGCATGCCCACCATGTATGCCAGGTGTCTCCTCTTTCAGAACAGCCTCTAAAGCACCGGTCGGAGCATGACTCAGAGAACAAGCCCAGTCTTGCGGGTGTGTAATGAGCTCTGTGAAATAGTTTAAAGGAAGTTTCTATGGTCGAATAAAAGAGACTATTTTTTGTCAATTGTGTGCAACAATGTGCCCATTTTTCCGCTGTCAGAGTAGTTGTACAGTAATTTTCCCAATCACTCTGGCACTTTAACTTACTCTCCATGTCATGCTCCAACAGTCTTCCCCTACATCGCACCTCGAAAGGCGTATAGACCAAGACATCATCATTTTTATCGAGGGTTTTTAGAAAATTAAATATCTGTGTTGCTCTATAACGTTCTGCTGTTGGAATAGCAAGTTCTTCATATAGATACTGTTGTGACATAATTTTAAAAGCTCGTAGAAATTTACCCAAAAATAAGAGGCCCTTTCCAAACCACCATCGAAATTGTGATGTGTTGTGGCCTAGGGGGAAGTCAGGATTTCTCAGTATGTGGGTCATACAGGACACAGGAGCTTGTAACCCATATTTATACCTATATTTATTCCATATTTTGAAGGAATGAGCTGAGACGGGAGATAATTTATTTATATGTTGATACGGTATCTTTGTGGCCCACATAATTGCCGGCATGGACAGTGGTTTTAATAATTGAGATTCTACTTCTACCCATAGAGGGGCAGCAGTGCCTGAGTTTACAACCGCCAGCTGAGATAATTGTGCAACGATATAGTAATTCCAGAGTATGGGGGCCCCCAAACCTCCCCTGTCCTTAGGTCTCGCTAACGTTAGGTATTTTATTCTTGGTTTTCGCTGGCGCCATATGAACCTTTGTATTTGGCGCTGGAGATTATGTATAGCCGACTTCTTTATGGGAATAGGTAGCACTCTGAAAAGATAGAGAAGGCGTGGGAGAAGGGTCATTTTAACAGAGATTACACGTCCTAGAAGTGAAATGGGAAATTCATTCCAGGCCTCAAGATCAGTCTGGAGTTTCCTAATTAAAGCAGGGTAATTATAATCATATAGTTTAGTTGGGTCCCGAGTAAGATTTATTCCTAAGTACTTTATCATTGTGGGTTGGGGTTGTATGCCTAATGATTTAGCTAGTGAAGTAGTGTCACGAAATGATGCTTCAGTAAGCATCAGTTCCGATTTGTCATAATTTAGTTTCAGCCCTGAAAATTTTGTGAATGTTTGAAGAATTCTAAACAAATTAGGGATAGAGGTATGTGGGGTCGTGAGAGTTAGAAGAATATCATCAGCAAACAAGCTGATTTTCTGTTCCCTGTTACCTATCGCCACACCTAGGACTTCCTTGGAACGTCGGATTGCATTGGCCAGGGGTTCCATCATGAGGGCAAATATTGCCGGTGATAAGGGGCAGCCCTGTCTTGTCCCGCGTTTTATAGGGAATGATGTTCTCTGAGTGGAGGGCAATTTTAATACTGCGGAAGGAAGGGAGTATAGGGCATCTAAGGCTTTTAGGTAGTTGCCCCTAAATCCAAATTTTTGAAGGGTGGCTTTCATATACGACCATTTTACAAGGTCGAAAGCCTTCTCCATGTCCAAGGCGAGAAGAGCTAAATTAATGTGATTTCTCTTGCACCAATATTGGATATCAATAACTTTTCGTATATTGTCCGGTGCCTGCCGGAGGGGAACAAACCCCACTTGATCCTTATTTATAAGGAGCAGTAATACTGTATTTATTCTAACTGCTAATATGGAGGTTAGCAATTTATAATCGATTCCTAGGAGGGAGATGGGCCTATAGTTCTTAACTAACAGGGGGTCCCTATTTGGCTTGGGGATAACGACCAGTGCTGAATCTAGAAATTCAGGGGGGAGGATAGTCCCTTTTAATATAGTATTATAAAATTTTAACAGGGATGGCGCTAGTTTGTATTCAAATTTTTTATAATAAAGGGCAGTCAAGCCGTCCGGGCCTGGTGCCTTGGGTCTTTTCAATCTTTTTATGGCCTCATGTAACTCTTCCTGGGTAATGTCCTGATTAAGTGACTTGGCCATGTCTTCTGAAAGGGATGTTAAAATGTTTTCATTCAGAAAGTCTGTCTGCGTTGCGGTTTGGGAATTATCGGGGTGATCATGGTATAAGGACTTATAATAGTCTAGGAATGTGCTGTGGATCTTATCCGGATTGGAAGTGATTGTGCCATCTCCTTTTCTAATTCGGGTGATTCTATTAAGCACCTGCTGACCTCTCAATTTCTTGGCCAACCATCTGTTTGGTTTATTAATTTGTTCATAACAAATCGCCTTGCACCATCTCAAAGATTTTTCTGCCTCAGTATTAAGGATAATATTTAGTTGGAGTTGGACATCCTGGATCTGTTTCTTCAGGTATCTAGAAGGATTCGTCTGGTTCTTAATTGATAACAGGCGGATTTTATGCTCCAGATTGGATTGGATAACATTTTTAGCCTTCTTGTAGGTAGAGGCTATTCGTATGAACTCCCCTCTAACCACAGTTTTGTGAGCCATCCAGCAAATCCCTGGGGATATGTCTGGAGTTTCATTTTCGGCGAAGTAGTTGTTTATGCATGTATCTATTTTATCATAAATATCGGAGTTTAGGAGTAGGGAGTCGTTCAGTCTCCAAGGTGATGGTTGAGACCTGTTTGTTGATGTGGTCAGGACCGTCAAAACTGGGTCGTGATCAGACCAAGGCGTTAGGAGATGTCTTGAGTATACCATAGACGAAGCCCAACCCGCAGAAATTAGTATCATATCAATCCTTGAGTAGGTATTATGAGGTGCTGAGTAAAATGTATAACCTTTCTTAGGGCCATTATGTTCCCTCCATGAATCTACCAGAGAATGGGTTCTAAATAAATTATCAAAATAGGCTTTATTCTTTTTAGCATCAGAGGGGCGAGAGGGATTAGTCCTATCTAGAGAATCATTTGGAGTGGTATTAAAATCGCCCGACCATATCATGAGATCGAATTTGAGATCTAATAAGTCAGAGACCTTGGTCACAGTGTCCAATGGCTTATCAGGGGGGGCATAAACGTTAACAATGCAGATAGTCTTCCCCTGGTAATTGCCAAGCAGGATAATATATGTGCCTTCCGTGTCCAAGATCTGGTGCTGTATCTCTATGGAAAGGTCATTAGCTAGGAATATGGCTACTCCTCTATGTTTTGTGGCGTAGTTAGATAAATAGAACCTCTGGAATTTTCTGTGGAAAAAGGATGGATGGGACGTCTTAGTAAAATGTGTTTCCTGTAGGCACAGGATGTCGGGGGAGTGTTTTACATATTCCTTAAATGCTTTATTTCGTTTCGAGGGAGAGTTTAGGCCTCTTGGATTATGTGAAAGTATGTTTAAGGACTTGTTAACCATTTTCTAACTGTGAGAGAATGATAATGATTGCCCAAGTATATAAATGGGAGATTTGAGTTGGATGAGATACTATACATTTAAGTTGAGGTGGATAATAACAGGTAACTTGTGTCAGGTTCAAGTTTATAATATTTGCTACAAGGAGGGTAAGGACAAGGCATAAAGCCTTATGATAGCCCCGTAGGGCCAACAACTCATCCGAGACACAGCCCATAATAAAAAAGGCTGCACTCGGGTGACTAAGTGGGGGACACAGTAACTTCCAGGGCCATCTACCCGATACTGTGTAAAATACTGCTAGGTGGCCTGAACCGGGGTCAACCTCAGATAAACATTTTAAACATAAAGCTAATAAACTTCTATTTGTAAACTTAAAGTTTTACATAAGCAGTTAAATGACATAAGCTAGATATTATATCCATTTCTGCCCTGGGTCCGCATTAGGCCTCAGGACAAATTATAACATTATTTTACCCTTTTAGTTTTTGCCACTTTATTTCTTTAGTTCACTCAGAAGGCTTCCGTCAAGAGATCTTCCATTGACGTGTATAGGAAGTTCCTTGCGTTGAGAGTTCGTGGTAAACTTCAGTTCAGAGCCTGCAAGATATGGGCCCCACATCATAAAGGGGGCCTTAGTCAAGTTTTGTTGGATCAGTAGGACCAACGTGAAGATTCAGGCTCAGGTATGAACAGTTATCTGGGGTAGTCGAATGGACCTTGATCCTACATCATAAAGAGGATCCGCCAACGTTAGTGTGTTCTGAGATTTCCTAATTAGAAACATCTCGTGACAGATATGAGATCGAGGTCCCACATCATAAAGGGGACCTCGGTATGGAGAAAAAGAACAGAAGAAAGGGTTAATAGAGGGCCTTTCAGGATATGCAGTTTACCTCTGGAGGCCCTGTTGCTCCTCCGTGACGACTTTCAATCATCCTGGGAGGAATCTCGTGGATGGAACTCCAAAGCCCGGGGTTGGAACCGTGCTCTGCCGATCGTCTCCCAGTTTCTTCTTCTCCTAGGAGATCTTTGCTGCCCGGGGGGCAGGTTAGTTGGAGGTGGGAGTGTATATGGGATGTTCGCTTCATTTAGTGCGTCTGCTGTCTCGTCTGGAGTTTTACAGTTATATTGTCTGCCGTTGATTGTAAAGGTGAGCATAAAAGGGAATCTCCAACGGTATCTAATTGAGGCTCTTTGTAAAGCTAAGGTGTAAGGCCTTAGTGCGCGTCTCTTTACAATGGTGGTGGGAGCGAGATCAGCGAAGATTTGGACTGATTGGGGAACAGCTGGGAGATGTTCCAGGTCGCGCGCTGCTAGGAGTATACTGTCTCTAGCGTCCTCAGATGCAATTCTTGCAATTACGTCCCTAGGCAGCTCCGGGTTTCTGGGGCGAGCAAAGGCCCTATGAATGCGTACCACTCTCATGAGGGATGGTTCCAGGTTAGGGAGTAGAGCTGAGAAGAGATTTGTGGCTACTGCGTTCAAGTCATCAAATGATTCGGGAAGGCCTCTGATACGAACATTGGAGCGTCTACACCGATTCTCAAGGTCTTCCATTTTTTCTTCCACGGTAGTGATTCTGATATCCTGTGAATCAATGTGGGACTTATCAATTTGGACCGCGGATAGTAGATCATCTGATTGGCCCTCTAGAAGATGGACTCTCTCTCCTAGGTCGTCTATTTTAGTATTAAGCTCGTTCACTGCCTCCCTTAACTCAGATCGAAAGATGCGAGTGATCGCGCCTAGGAGCTCCTCGTTGGACATGCTGCTTTGTGTCGTAGGCTGTGAAATTGTATGCATGGGACTAGGTATGCGATGCTGCGGGTCGCCTTGTGTACTGCTACGCAGGTCATCATGCGGGTTTCCATGCCTATCCAGCGAACTTCTATGCGGCATTACTTGCGAATGTGTTTCCGCCAGTGCGCGTCTGCTGTCCAATGATTCTAATTGTACGCGTGGTTGCATGTTGGGATGCGAACTGAAGTGCGTATCAGATGGTAAGATGGTAGGCGTATTTTCGTACGCGTTCGATCCCGCATTAGTAGCAGTGGTATGCGTGCTTTCGTACGCGTTTGGTCCCATTGGCATAGTATTGGCATGCGTACCTTCGTACGCGTTCGTTCCTCCAGAGGTAGTGCTGGCATGCGTACTTTTGTACGCGTTCGTTCCTTCAGCGGTAGTGCTGGCATGCGTACTTTTGTACGCGTTCGTTCCCATAGGGTTAGTGTTAGCATGCGTATTTTCGTACGCGTTAGTTCCCGCGGCCCGCGGTGCTTCTTTCTTATTAGGGGGTGAATAGTTCCCAGACCTACCTCGATTCGGAGCGGTGGTGTCCTCGGTGTGTGAGGAGTGTTGTGGGGGGGACCCTCTATTGATGGGCTGCGATCCGGAGCCAGGGCTGCGTGGAGCAGTGCCTGTCAGTTTTCTATCCGCTCCTTTTGGTGCCTGATGAGCGGCAGAGGCTTGCTGGGAAACAGGGCTGCTTGTGGAGGCTTTTTGTTGGGCCTTGTCGGCCATCTTAGATATCCTTCTTCTGTCTTTCAGCGGTGAAAGAAGGGGACGTATGGTGGGCTTGCTTCTCAGGGGGTATCCAGTGGAGGCTCTTCTCATTGCTCAGGTGAAGGGCTATCCGGCGATGTATGGATGTCCCCGATTCGGCCAATATTATAGCGGTGATGGCCCTTGGAACACAGAGCTCACAGAGCACACATCCACACTCTGTGGCACTGCAACAGCGCCCCCACACCTATTGATTTTCAAGGGGAATATTTAATTGCTGCCATTCTTGCACAAGCTTCAAACCTGGTACAGTGGGTCATTGGGTAACTGGGGTTCAAATTCAGAAAAGGCGGAGAGCCACAAAGAGCCAATCAGATTTGTTTAATTTCAATGCAAATTGTGTCTATTTGAAAAGGGCTCCTGGAAAAAAGGGCTCCTGGTGTAGCCCATATTTACCAAATTCGGCTACAAAAAGGGCGGATGGTGTAGCCCATATATTAGAGTGACCATATTTTTGTGGGTCCAACCTGGGACGGGGAGGGCGTGGGGGGGGGGGGGCGGCGCGCGCAGCACGCCGCGGCGAAAAGTGGGAAGGAGTGAGGAGCACGCAGCGGCGAAGACTGGGGGAGGGGGGCTGCGCCGCGCGCAGCGCGCCGCGCCGAAAAAAATGGGCGTGGCCATGACATTGTATGGGCGGAGCTAACGTAATGATGTAACAGCGAGGCATAAGAAAGCAGTGTTTACGCCATGATGTGGACAAACGAGACTTTGTATCATGGGTGTGCAGAAACTGTGTGATGCTAATAGTATACCGTAACCACAAAGCAGCAAACATAGCCATCTATGACCATTAAATAATAAATGCAGTAACAGTTACCCCGGACACCAGAAAATAAACGCAATAGGCAACATGTCAGTATAAAATAAATGCAATGCGGGCAAACATGTCAGTACAAAATAAACGCAATGCGGGCAACATGTCAGTACAAAATAAACGCACTGCGGGCAAACATTTCACCAGAAAAGAAACGCACTGCGGCCAAACATTTCACCAGAAAAGAAACGCACTGCGGGCAAACATTTCACCAGAAAAGAAACGCACTGCGGCCAAACATTTCACCAGAAAAGAAACGCACTGCGGGCAAACATTTCACCAGAAAAGAAACGCACTGCGGGCAAACATTTCGCCAGAAAAGAAACGCAATGCGGGCAAACATTTCGCCAGAAAAGAAACGCACTGCGGGCAAACATTTCACCAGAAAAGAAACAATGCGGCCAAACATTTCACCAGAAAAGAAACGCAATGCGGGCAAACATTTCGCCAGAAAAGAAACAATGCGGGCAAACATTTCACCTGGAAAAGAAACAATGCGGGCAAACATTTCACCTGGAAAAGAAACAATGCGGGCAAACATTTCACCTGGAAAAGAAACAATGCGGGCAAACATTTCACCTGGAAAAGAAACAATGCGGGCAAACATTTCACCTGGAAAAGAAACAATGCGGGCAAACATTTCACCTGGAAAAGAAACAATGCGGTCAAACATTTCACCTGGAAAAGAAACAATGCGGGCAAACATTTCACCTGGAAAAGAAAGCATTTACTCACCTGGCAGAAGTGTCCGGCCTCTGGCGCGCTGCTCCGTCCCGGGACCGTCTTCCTCCTCCTGCTCTTCTCTCCCGCGCTGACAGGGCTACGGCAAGATGGCGCCCGAAGCCCTGTACTAGTGACACAAATAGGTCTCCAGTACAGGGCTTCGGCAGCCATCTTGCCGTAGCCCTGCTCGCCTGCTGGTGTCGGAAACAGACACCGGAAGAGGAGGCTGGAGCGGGGCTGCGGGCAATGAACTGGCACGGCGTCTATAGACGCCGCTGCCAGTTCATGCGAAGAGAGTGACCAGAGTCCCGAGGCCGGGACGTCCCGCTGCTGAAAGCGGGACGTTTCCCGGGACCTCATTAAGCCTGGGACAGCGGACCCCGAATCCGGGACGTGTCCCGGGCAATCCGGGACGTCTGGTCACTCTACATATATGCCAACTTCGGCTACAAAGGGCGCTTGGTGTAGCCCATATATGCCAAATTCAGCTACAAATGGCACATGGTGTAGCACATATATGCCAAATTCAGCTACAAAGGGAAGGTGGTGTAGCCCATATATGCCATTTTCAGCTACAAAGGGCACCTGGTGTAGCCCATATATGCCAAATTCAGCTACAAAGGGCACATGGTGTAGCCCATATATGCCATTTTCAGCTACAAAGGGCACCTGGTGTAGCCGAAAAAGCTAGTTTTAGTTTATTTAAAAGGATGCTGTTATAGGCAAAATTTGTTGGGCTACAAAAGGGCTCTAGATATAGCTAAGAAAAGTGATTATTATGACCAAACTGCTCCCTACTCTCACACAGAACCCTCCCCTGATGGTGCCTAAACCTAACCCCCTAGGTGGTGCCTAACCCTAAGACCCTCCCATTTGGTGCCTAACCCTAAGACTCCCCAGGTGGTGCCTAACCCTAAGACTCCCCTGGTGGTGCCTAATCCTAAGACTCCCCAGGTGGTGCCTAACCCTAAGACTCCCATGGTGGTGCCTAACCCTAAGACCCCCCCAGGTGGTGCCTAACCCTAAGACCCCCCCCCCCCACCCCAAGGTGGTGCCTAACCCTAAGACTCCTCAAGTGGTGCCTAACCCTAAGACTCTCCTGGTGGTGCCTAACCCTAAGACCCCCCCAGGTGGTGCCTAACCCTAAGACCCCCGCGCTTGTGATGCCTAATCCTAACCTCCCCTGCACCCTCGAATCAAAAATCTCTGCTATAAAAGGGTGCCCTTTTGTATCAGAATCAAAAACCTTGTAGCCTAAAACCTTGTAGCTTAATAAAAAATATGAGCTACAAAGGGGTGCCCTACTGTAGCCGAAAACCTTGTAGCTGAAAAAAATATGGGCTACAAAGGGGTGCCCTTTAGTAGCTGAAAACCTTGTAGAAAAATAAAAAATATGGGCTACAAAGGGGTGTCCTACTGTAGCCTAAAACCTTGTAGCCGAAAAAAAATATGGGCTACAAAAGGGCGCCCGCTTGTAGCCTATATCAAAACTCAGGAGCCCTTTTCACCACCCTGTAGCCCATATGTGCAGAAATAACATTGATGTCTATGGAGGAGCCCTTTTCATACAGGCAGCTCAGGAGCCCTTTTCAACGGATCCCAAATTATTAATACCAAAGAACGCAAAGCTCACAAACTTGGTCATTGAGTAATTGTGTGTTAGGGTTAGAAAAAGCGGTTGCAGGCAACATCAGCCAAATACATATCTGGGTAACGCCGCGACATCAGTGGGCGGAGACAAATACAAATTTCACTGGGAAAATGTAAACTGCAGCCATTCTTACACTGTTAATGGTAGGGTTCTCAAACTTTGCACAGTTGGTAACTCGGTGACTGGGATCAATATTCAGAAAAATGGGTGGAGCCTACAAAAGCAAATCAAAATTCACCTTTTGATTTTCAAGGAGAATATTTAATTGCTGCAATTCTAAAACTGTTAATGTTAATATATATACTAGCTGATGGCCCGGCATTGCCCAGGTGTGTATTTGGCTGATGTTGGCTCCACACACTTTTTCTAACCCTAACACACAATTACTCAGTTACTCAATGACCTGGTTTGTGAGCTTTGCGGTCTTTAGCATCAATAATTTGCATTGAAATGAAACAAATCTGATTGGCTGTTTGTGACTCCACCCCTTTTCTGAATTTGAACCCCAGTCACCCAATGAACAAATGTACCAGGTTTGAGGCTTGTGCCATTAACAGTACAAGAATGACAGCAACAAAATATTCCCCTTGAAAATCAATAGGTGAATTTTGATTGGCTTTTGTAGGCCCCACCCACTTTTCTGAATATTAATCCCAGTCACCCTGTGACCAACTGTGCAAAGTTTGAGAACCCTACCACTAACAGTGTAAGAATGGCTGCAGTTTACATTTTCCCAGTGAAATTGTTATTTGTCTCCACTCACTTTTTGGTTATGGGGATTAAAAGTATCCTATACTTTATTCCAGGTAATGTACTATGTGTGTGTCAAATTTCATTCAAATCCCTTCAGCCATTGTTGGGTGATCGAGTAACAAACATACAAACATACAAATTTTCACATTTATATATTAGTAAGATATATCCCCCTCACTTAAATTAACAATTTACATGAAACCTTAATACTGAGCAGAAGCCTGTAAGGCTAAATTAATGAAATGACAGGCCATCAGCTATCCTGGACAGGTAAGAGGTAAAAGTTGTTTCTATTATAGAATGGAAATTCAGATTACTATGTTACTGTTAACTTAAAAAAATCCCTGTGTGTCTCCTAGACAGCAGCAAAGCATCAATAACAACTCCTAAAAATTCTGTTCACCAAAATGAAATATTTACATCATAACATTTACCTTGTATGCATGTTTATACATGTGGAAATCTTCTATGCCGTTATTTGTGTGTAAAGAAATATACATGTGATGCAACGCTTGGACCAGCATGTGCACTGCAAGGTAGACTTTATACGAGGTTACTTCAGAAGGAACATTTTTATTTATTGTATCATACTCCCCTATGCTGCAGTTACGAAATCTTAGATTTTTTATTCTTGAGAACACTAAGTTCTTGAATGTATTTCTTGATAGACACAAATAATAATTAATCAAGATATCTTCCTGCAACGGGTCATCCTTGTGAAGGACCGACGAATAGCTTCTGAAAAATGTTTCCATTTCCGGTACCGAGAATTTCGGAGGTGAAAACACCAAACTGCAGTTATGGGTGAAATAAATATCCGTACCAACTGACTGAGAATTTGTGAAAATAAATGTTTTATTTCCATGAAGACTCAACGAACCATACAGAAACCTTAGAAAAGTTCTGCTAAAGGTCCCACAAATAAGTATGACGTCAGTGGTTGAAGTCTGAAGTTCTGGTGGTATTTTCTTGCAATTTTTAGGGGACACAAGAATCTTGAATTCTATACAAATTCCATGACTGGCCAAATGCTTGCCCAGTTGCTGGAGTTCCCTCTCTCCATAATCATCATCTGATGTCACAATCCCGACCCAATTCCACTTAAATGTCTCCAGCAGCTTCACAATTGCCTCATACTGAATCTGGTTATCTTGTACTGTTCGGAAAAAGTTTGGATAAAGTCTTCTGTCACTTAGCAAGGTGTCCTGGGCTCCATAACTAACCTGAAACAGTAAAATGATATTGATTTTACACAATCACCTTTCTTCTATTTAATTCTGGATGTCACCTCTAGTGTTGGGCGAACACCTAGATGTTCGGGTTCGCGAACGTTCGCCGAACATCGCCGCGATGTTCGGGTGTTCGCGCCGAACTCCGAACATAATGGAAGTCAATGGGGACCCGAACTTTCGTGCTTTGTAAAGCTTCCTTACATGCTACATACCCCAAATTTGCAGGGTATGTGCACCTTGGGAGTGGGTACAAGAGGGAAAAAAATATTTGAAAAAGAGCTTATAGTTTTTGAGAAAATTGATTGTAAAGTTTCAAAGGAAAAACTGTCTTTTAAATGTGGAAAATGTCATGTTTCTTTGCACAGGTAACATGCTTTTTGTCGCCATGCAATCATAAATGTAATACAGAGAAGAGGTTCCAGGAAAAGGGACCGGTAACACTAACCCAGCACCAGCAGCAGCACACGTGATGGAACAGGAGGAGGAGGCGCAGGAGGAGAAGGCCACGCTTTTTGAGACACAACAACCCAGGCCTTGCATGAGGACAAGAAGCGTGCGGATAGCATGCTTTGTACCGCCATGCAGTCATAAATGTAATAAAGATAAGAGGTTCAATAAACAGGGACCACGCAGCAACGCTAACCCAGCAGCAGCAGACGTGATGGAACAGGAGGAGGCGCAGGAGGAGAAGGCCACGCTTTCAGGCGCAACTCAGGCCTTGCATGAGGACAAAAAAATGCATGCGCAAAGCAATGCAATGAGTAGTTTTCAGGACACAATGGGCTATTCGGAGGAGCTATTCCCACCCCCACAATCTTCTACCTGTGAAAGGTCAATGGAACAGCCACAAATGTTGTGCCCGGATTCACAACCTTTTTCTGTGGAAAATGCACTTCGCACTGAAATGCAAGGCGAGGCCGAGGATAAACATGACGTCAACAACTCAACATGACGCAAAATGGGGGCGGAACAGAAAGCTGCTTTCAATGTTTTGAAGGCCTTAATTGCCTCCGGTGGCCAGTTAGATGCATCATTCATCACACCCAAATCCCAGAGCAATGTGTGCAGGAATTTGAATCGCAGGAGGTGTACCGAGATCATCTGGACAAGTGACCAAGTGACCAAGTGACCAAGTGACAAGTGACCAAGTGACAAGTGACAAAGTGAAAAGTGACCAGTGACAAAGTGACAAAGTGACAAGTGACAAAGTGACAAGTGACAAAGTGACAAGTGACAAAGTGACAAAGTGACAAAGTGACCAGTGACAAAGTGACAAGTGACAAAGTGACAAAATGACAAAGTGACAAGTGACAACGTGACAAGTGACAAAGTGACAAAGTGACCAGTGACAAAGTGACAAGTGAGAGGTTGTTCTGGGGAGCTCTACTCCACTGCACACAGTCACATATGAGGAGAGGTCTCGTCGGGACTGCTGACCCTCCTCAGCTTGCTCAAAGCCTTGAGGGTTCCTGAAGATCCTCTGCTTGGAGTTCGCCGGGGTTCAGCTTGGTGTCGGGGTCGGCGGCGTCCTCCTCACTCCAACGTGGCGGATCTTCTGTTGAAGAAAAAAAAAAAACATTTTTAAAAGTCCAGTACCGCTTCTGAAGGACTCACCAAGAGATGCAGGAGCGCTTCAATCTAGCGCACCATCGCTCGCTGGGTGATGTCCCTCCCTACGCGCTGGAATTCTACGCTGCACATGCTAGCACGCTTTTGCGCAGTGCCGAGGCGCATTCCAGCAGCTAGCTAGTAGCTACCAAGCTTCTGTGGATCTGATTGGGCCACCATGTTGGATCTCTGCCAAGTCCTCCAAAATTTTGAGCAATCCACGTTGCTTGTGACTGAGCAGTGACAACTCTACAGTCAGCATTACAATACAACTGCTGTGTTTACTGAAGAAATCAATGTTGAAGATGGAAACCGCTGGCATGATGCAAGTGGGGGAATCTGAAGATGAAAACGATCAGCGTGATGATACCAACATCAGGCAACCTGCCTCAGGAAACGCTGGTCCCAGCTATGACAAAGAACAGGACGAGGAACAGCTGGAGTTGGAGCAGGAATTGGATGCCCCCACTGCCGAGGGACAGAGCGGTGCACGTTGGACTTCCACAATTTATCGGGAATGGACAGCAGAAGAGGAAGAAAGTGATGCTGGTGACGAATATGGTGCATCACAACAATCACAACGCTCACAAGAACATGAAGACAGAGGAGTCTGGCAGGATTCTCTGGCACACATGGCTCAATTCATGCTAGACTGCATTGAACGCGGCCCGTGCATTATTCACTATTCATTATTATTCATTATTCTGGACAACACCAATTACTGGGTTTATACCCAGTTTATACAAACATAATGTTAAAAAACTGATTGAAGAAAGTGTCAGACAGGTCAAAAATGGAACAATTCCAGCAGGCCCTTGAGGATAGAGACTTTAGAGAGGAGATTGACATCCTCCTCCTTCTCTAGCCAGTTGTACGCCGACAGACTGACTTCAGCAAACCCAGGAGGACCAGGAGGGCAGCAAAGAACACAAGCTGCTGCTAGTGCCCAAAAGGGAATGGTATTGGCAGTGTCCTTGGAGTGGGAACATTTTCTGACACCCATGCAGCAGCCCACAGAACAGCAATCAGGCAGTTCCACGTCCTCCAACACCAATCGCCTGGAGAAGATGGTCAAGGTCTACATGTCAGATGGCGTAGCTGTGTTGAACAATCCATCTGTAGACAGACGGTGAGTGTGACAGCACAGAAGGACCATGGCAACTCACTCATAGTACCACAGTTTGATAGTGCTGCCCAAAAAATGATATGGATCCGTGGACCCGGGCAGTACTGGGAAGTGGGAACGCAGATTTTAGTACCTAAACACACGATACAACATGTTTTCCGGGGTCGGACTCTGAGGCACATACAGATGGTCCCGATCATCATCCTCATCATACAACTCTTCTCCTGAGTCTGACCCACCCACCACCTCTGCCACCCCAACATCCCCAGACACAGACCCCTCATCGTCCTCAACATTAACTTGGGATGCTGGCCTGAGCCAGACCTCCTCCCCCACATCAGGCCCCATCATCTCCTCAATGGTAGCCCTCATTAATCGCTCTGTCGACGGACCGATGGACACAACGTTCTCCTCCGGGGAGGGCTGCTGCTGACCACTGGCTGCTGGGGTGGATGTTATAGCTTGCGTGAGGCGTTGGCTGTCGCTGTTGTTGGGAGTGCTGCTCACAGCGGAGGTCTCTGAGGAACTCATGGTGAGCTCATATAGTGGTTGGCGGTGAGTGGAGTATTACTGATCCCAGCAATATACACACTGACTGGCAGAGTACGCAATGCTATATAGTGTGGCTGAGCAGTGTACACAGAGTGGCAGTAAACACAATGCTATATAGTCTGGCTGAGCGGTGTACACAGAGTGGCAGTACACACAATGCTATATAGTCTGGTTGAGCTGTGTACACAGAGTGGCAGTAAACACAATGCTATATAGTGTGGCTGAGCGGTGTACACAGAGTGGCAGTAAACAATGCTATATAGTCTGGCTGAGCGGTGTACACAGAGTGGCAGTACACACAATGCTATATAGTCTGGCTGAGCGGTGTACACAGAGTGGCAGTAAACAATGCTATATAGTCTGGCTGAGCGAGGTACACAGAGTGGCAGTAAACGATGCTATATAGCGTGGCTGAGCGAGGTACACAGTGGCAGTACACACAATGCTATATAGTCTGGCTGAGCGGTGTACACAGAGTGGCAGTAAACAATGCTATATATAGTGTGGCTGAGCGAGGTACACAGTGGCAGTAAACAATGCTATATATAGTGTGGCTGAGCGAGCGGTGTACTACTGTTCCCAGCAGCGACACACAATGACTGGGGGGGACCCTGGCTAGCGTGGCTGGAGAGCGAACTACCCTGCCTGCCTACCCAAAGCTAAACCCACAGAGAAATGGCGGAGATATGACGTGGTTCGGGTATTTATTTACCCGAACCACGTGACCGTTCGGCCAATCAGAGCGCGTTCGGGTCCGAACCACGTGACCCGTTCGGCCAATCACAGCGCTAGCCGAACGTTCGGGGAACGTTCGGCCATGCGCTCTTAGTTCGGCCATGCGGCCGAACGGTTTGGCCGAGCACCATCAGGTGTTCGGCCGAACTCGAACATCACCCGAACAGGGTGATGTTCTGCAGAACCCGAACAGTGGCGAACACTGTTCGCCCAACACTAGTCACCTCCAGTACCATTAAGCCTTTCCCTCCACTGCACAGTAATCAAAACATACCTGAACTGAGAAGTATGTGGAGGCTGATGAATTTATTTCCTTTTAAACAATGAAAATTGCGTGGGTGTAATACTTTTAACACAGGGAAGGAAAAAAGGGTGCATGCGGCAAGTGGACTAAATGGGCGCCAATACAAAATAGTGGTTTTTGGGCGCCAGAGCAGAAATTTGGGAGCCAAATGCTGCTATTCTGCAAATCCCCGATATTTAAGGTTTTTTTTGTTTTTGTTTTTTACTTTTTGTTTTGGTGCAGTGCAATCATTGCACCACACCACAGCTGGTGGGGTGGTTGCAACGTTAGTTTGTTAGTTTGTGCAGGTGTGGGGGGGGGGGGGTAGTTTTAGACATTAGGTAGGTAGTTTGTGTGGGCGGGAGGTTCGTTTTAGGCATGCAGGTTAGGGTTAGGTGTCACGAGCAGAGTTCTGTGTGAGAGAAGGGTTAGGTTTGGCCATAGTAAAAGATTGCTATTTAATATCAATATTTTACATTCTATAGTAAAATATCGGTATTTAATAACGATATTTTACTAACAACATTACTGTGTGCCCTTATTTCCCTGCGCCTTTATTTGATGTACGCCTTTTAACTATAGACCCGGAACAAGCATAAAGAACAGGCTCCCTGACCGAAGTCTGATCAGATTTGCCACGTACTTATTTCAGGTTTCCAATTCAGACACTACTACAGCCAAAGAGGTAATCAAGACTGCCAGGTTACTGGTATATAAAAAAAAAAAAAACTATGGCCACTAGCACATTATCAACTGAGCATGAAATGGTTACATTAATAAAAATGTCCCAAATAGAAAATTACCTAAAACATGAACGGAAAGCTCTACCACGTGCATACTCCTGTCATGTGACCTCACACGCACTGGATCTAATACACATGCTGCTTGTTACCACTGATGAGCGAAAATGCCAAAGTTCTTTTCACATTAATTTTTGGGAAAATAATGTTAAGTTCGATTTTTGAGCGACAATTCCATCCAAAATAAGTTCTGTTAATGTTTGCATTTTTCGCATTTATCGTGAGTTATCACTGTAAAAATACAGATTACCGCGTTTTTGCAGGAAAATAGCTGCGGTAAAAATATTGTTTTCTGAGTTTTCCGTAAAGAGACTCCGTAACAAAAATTGCATCCTGTTTTTTATCATCCTACAAGTTCCAAAAGCTATTCTAATGTGTTCTGGCTTACTGCAGCACTTTATACTATCACTGTCTCTGTAATAAATCAATGTATCTTTCCCCTGTCAGACTTGTCGGCCTGTGTCTGGAAGGCTGCCAAGTTCTTCAGTGTTGTGGTTCTGATATGAACTCCCCCTTCCAGGCCCCTCTATACACACTGCCTGTGTATTATTTAGATTAGAGCAGGTTCTCTCTTCTCTCTTATCTTTTACTAGCTGGATAAATCGTCCTCTGAGCTGGCTGGGCTTTCACATACTGAGGAATTACAAACAAGGGCAAAGCTGTTTGCAGGAAGAAAAGAGCAGCCTGAAACTTCAGTGCATGGGGGAAAGAAACACACAAATGATCTCTTGAGATTCAAAAGGAATGCTGTATACAGCTTGCTTGTGTATGGATGTATTTTCTATGTGTGGACATACTGTACATCAACCTACTTCCTGTTTTGGTGGCCATTTTGTTTGTTTATAAACAAACTTTTTAAAACTGTATTTAACCACTTTTAATGCGGCGAGGAGCGGCGAAATTGTGTCAGAGGGTAATAGAAGATGTCCCCTAACGCACTGGTATGTTTGCTTTTGTGCGATTTTAACAATACAGATTCTCTTTAATATTGATTTTTGCATTTTCAAATAAAAATACAAGCTAATTTTCGCAAAAATGTTCTCAAATTCAAAATGGGATTTTTGATGCAAAAATGACTGGTGAAAATTTGCAAGCAGCACTGCTAGCTATGAGAGAGGGTGACCATTAGAGGTGTTGGATGTACACACTCTGCAGTAAGGCACAGGCAGTACAACTGAGTCTGAACGAAGCCAATGAAGCAGCAGACACCAGCTGGTTTGCAATATTTATCAAGTTTCAATATAGATAAGGGAGTCCTCTAAAGGCCTATAAACACCCTGACTAAGGTCGGCTGATAACATCCACCTCAGCCGATAGTCAGGTGTGTGTACAGTGGCCCCACTGACCCCCAACCTGCAAGCGATCCGCCTGAGGTTTTAACTCACCACCATAATGGCCAATCTCATTGGGCCAGATTTATCAAAAGTGTCTGAGGCAAAATATTGGTAGGTTTTAAGAAATACATGCAGAATAGGGATGATCGGAAAGAACAAATTCCGTTCCGCCGGAAATCGCGGATTCCGTCAGCATTACATTCCGTCGCTATGAAAATTCTGCCAGATTTTTACGAAATTCTGCGGAATTCCGGATTCCGCCAGAAAAATTAAAATAATCGCAAAAGCAACCTTATTTATCCTTTATGGTAGCCCATAGACCCTATTAACTATTCCCTTAGTCCTTTTTCTCCTCCCTTCCTTCCTCCTTTCCTAATTCCGGAGGGAGGAGGGGCTCGTCTTCCAGGGAATTGTAGTATTTCAAAAGCCAGCTTACATACCTTGGCCGGGAATTGAACCCAGGTCTGAGTGCATGGTAGGTAGCTCTCTTCACCACTATACCACCACCAACACTACATGCTGAAGCCAGCCTAGCATGTACCATTATGATATATCCAAGAGAAAAATGAGCTTGCTTAAGGATTTGTAGCATGTCAAAAGCCAACTGACATTGGCTGGGAATCGAACCCGGGCCTACCGCTCTGTAAGCTGTTATCCTAACCATTATACCACCAACACAACCATAGCCATAATGGTTAGGATAGCAGCCTACCGAGCACTAGACCTGGGTTTGATTCCCAGCCAATGTGAGTTGGCTTTTGACATGCTACAAATCCTTAAGCAAGCTCATTTTTCTCTTGGATATATCATAATGGTACATGCTAGGCTGGCTTCAGCATGTAGCATTGTAGTGTGTTGTGTTGGTGGTATAATGGTTAGGATAGCAGCCTACAGAGCGGTAGGCCTGGGTTCTATTCCTGGCCAATGTGAGTTGGCTTTTGACATACTACAAATCCTTAAGCAAGCTCATTTTTCTCTTGGATATATCATAATGGTACATGCTAGGCTGATTTCAGCATGTAGTGTTGGTGGTGGTATAGTGGTGAAGAGAGCTACCTACCACGCACTCAGACCTGGGTTCAATTCCCGGTCAAGGTATGTAAGCTAGCTTTTGAAATACTACAGTTCCCTGGAAGACAAGACCCTCCTCCCTCTGGGAGGGGAGAAGGGAGAAAGGGAGTAGAAATACCTGTTATTAGGCAGAAATCAGTTTGGTGGGGAAACAAATTTGAATTTCGTAAAATTCTGCAGAATTCCATTTTAGCCCTATATCAATTCCGTTCCGTCATATCGGAACCGGAATCACCAAATTCCGTCCGGAATTGCGGAATCCAGTGACCATCCCTAATGCAGAACTGCTTCAGACATCCTAAGAAATCATTAGATTCCTTCTTAAACTGTTAGGAATAGGAGGAGTTAGGAAGGTCCCTCAGGTAGTGCAGTTTGTGAGGGGAAGTGCTGTTGCTGAGGTAACCAACACACCTGCTGTATTGATAGCAGGAATTCCTGTGAGGAATTCAGCAGGGGGGAGGAGCACATCACAAATCATGTCTAGCCTGCACTCTGCAATCATGTCTAGCCTGCACTCTGCAATCATGTCTACCTGCAGTTCTACACCTGTAGAACTCTTATCAAGCACTTCTTAATCTGCATTCTGCACCAGTTTAGGGATGGATTTGCACTTCTCTTAACTGTAGTGCAGCTCTAGAAATTCATGCTAAACTGCCACTATTACCTAGGATTGAAGAAGGTTCTTATTATCATGCAGAACTGTTCTCCCTGCTGGTTAGAACAGATTAAGAAAAAAAAACTGTTGGCAATGCGTTGATAAATCTCCCCCATTGTCTGCACCCCTACCCCACCTGTCACGTGACGTCATGCACACAGCGCTCCATCGACCCCCCCAACTAATCATCCCCATAGACTTCAATGCAAATAGGCAGGCATAGGACAGATGAACCACTTGATGAGAACTGGACGTTTATAAACGTCCAGTGTATTTGTGGAGAGTGCACCACCAGTTTGTTACTAAATGAGGCACATATGGTATCATTTTAGCCGAGACGAGTTGTAGAACACATTTTGGTGTGTCTTCAAGTTTGACACACATCACATAAAAAATAGGTACAGTACAAACTCAATCCAACATAAAAAAAAGTCATTTTCTAAATTATGATCACATTTGGGAAAGTTTTAGCAAAACTACAAGAGACATGTTTAGTAACATTTTAACCATGATAGGTAGTAGAATAGAGTTAAGAAAGTTTTAGGGTTGAGGCCCATGTCTTGTGTATTCTTTTTAGTCACAAACTGGGAATCAAAGGCAATTATATTTTTGCCTATGCTTTACCAAAATAAGACACTTGTATAATGAAAACAAAGTGACAGAATATGAAAGAAACAACATAGATTGTTACCTTAAAAACTTGGCTTTTTAAATATGTGTGCCATGAGGGTATATTACTATTATTTTTGCAAATATCACAAAGGTCTTATAATTATAATCCTCAATAGTGTACAATGACAATGAGAAAACAAAAATGAAAAAACAGATAAAAAGACACCTTTATTTTCAAATACAAAATTATCACCATGCATTTTGCTAGGAACATCATCTAAATGTTGTTATAACCAGGATGAATAAGCAAATAAAATTAGTGGGTTTAACTTATAGTTAGCACTGTTTATTGTAAAGCTATAATGGATGTAAATGGAGAAATGGAGAGTGTTTTTCAGGTTTTTTTCTCTACTTTTCCCTTTAAAATACATTGAAAATAAGGTAATTACTAAACAAAAGTATCACACACTAAAAGCTTAATTTGTCCTGAAAAAAACAATATATGGATCATTTAGGTGTGATTAGTAGTAATAAAGTTATTGGCGAATGAATGGGAGCAGTGCCGATAGGTGAAAATTCATTTAGTCCTGAAGTGGTTAAATATAATGTTGGTAATTATAAAGTCATGCACCATTGACATACCAATAGTAGAGCGCCGTATAAACTAAATGGCATACATCTGGGAACATCAGACTTTGAGAAGGACTTGGGAATACTGTAGCCTGTGTGTGTGTCACTGCTCAGAAACACACAGGCAATTGTGCCTGGCCAGAAGCTGCAGCCTGGAAAATGCTGCTGGCAAGAGAGAGTAGGCAGCCAGGATCCAAAATGGTCACCAGCTGCAGAAGAGGCGGAGCTAGAGCTGTGAGGGGAAGAGAACCCGCCCCCAGGGGGAGGACACAGAGAGCCTGTTGATGGCTCAGCTTGTTTTTGAGCATGCTCAGTGTGGAGTGGGAGTTGAAGAAACCGGTCTGAGGCGGCTAGAGCTGTGGTGTCGCAGTTTTTTGATGGCTGTAAAGATGCTGAAGCTGTGAGGTATGAGGCACTGTGTGAGGCTGAGAGAACATGGAAGCAGTGGCAGCTGACAGGAAAAGAGATGAGAATGGAGAGCTGATGGACTGTGTACAGCAATACAGCAAATAAGAGAATGGAGAGATGATGGACTGTGTATAGCAATGGAGAGATAATGGACTGTGTATAGCAATGGAGAGCTGATGGACTGTGTACAGCAATACAGTATATATATATGAGAATGGAGAGATGATGGACTGTGTACAGCAATACAAGAAATAAGAGAATGCAGGGCCGGATTTGTGGGAAGGCCTCCGAGGCAGAGGCCTAGGGCGGAAGGGGCAGCTGGGGCGCCTGCTATGCAACCTAGCTATGTACCGTTACTGCCCGCTTGCTCCCCACTTTCACCCCCGCTTGTCTGTCTATGTGTGAGACGCAACTTCCCCTTACTCCGCTGCCGATATCAGACCTGCAGCAATCAGCGTGGCCCCCAATGATGAGTCAGGCGAGTGGTGACCAATCACAGCCCTGTATACTTCACACTTCCTTTATGTGAAGTATGCAGCGCCCTCATTGGTCACCACTCGCCTGACTCATCACTGGGGGCCACGCTGATTGCTGCAGGTCTGATAGAGGAAAGCCCCGGCAGCGAGCAAGGGGAAGTTTGGGTCTCAATTAAAGGCAGACAAGTGGAGGTGAAAGCAGGGAGTAAGCGGGCAGTAACAGCAGAGCTAATACAGGAAGATGCGGGAGAGAAGGAAGCGGACAGCCACCAGAGAGTGGGGCAGCAGACCAGGGAAGCTGCTATCATACAGGGGTCAGGTGAGTCACGGCTCAGCCCTCCAGATGGCAAATGTGCCTGTATATATTCAGCATTTTCAGTGTGCATGTACGCAATTAGGCAATACTGGTGCTGTCTCCGTGAGTGGCCGCCCCCTTTTCCCCGGCGCCAGATTCAGACTGTAGCTAGCTGCATGACAGACAGTCTATTATGTAGTGGGCTGTGCAGAAGCTCCAACCACCCTTTCACTCCCAGGCTCGCATCTCTGGTTGTCGGCAACAGCTGCAGTTTGCCTTTCCCTCTCTGAAGCACACTAATACAGGGACAAGTGACATCCTGCAGACACCAGAGGTATGCCAGGTAAACGGCCCCCTCTTCCTCCCCCCTTGTCATTTTCTCACTGACCAGCTTTGATCTCTGCTGCTCTTATCTCTGCTCCCACCAGCTGCATCCCTCCTTGTCTTGTAACCCTTCCACTGCTGATCTTAAGCTGAATACTCACCTAACTACATAGGAAGATGGCTCACAAAGACGTCCACGAGCATTCTCCAATCCATCTTCCTGCTGGCTGGTACATGCGACGATGGCACACGAACGCGAACAAGAGTTCAATAGATCTTTGTACTTTGAGCAGGAGTTGTTGACGCTTTGGGCTCGATTCACAAAGCGGTGATAACCCAGTTATCACGCCTAAAAGACTTTAGGCGTGATGACCTTTTCACCACTGAGTTATCACCGCTTTTTCCTGCTCTTCGCGCGAAGTTACCGCGCGAACGCGCGTTCGCGCGTTCGCGCGTGAGAGCGCGCGCAAAGTCCCATAGGGCTTAATGGGAGCTTCGCGCGAAGCGGGGACGCTGCGCGCGCACGCGCGCGGTTGCGCGCGCAAAACTTTGCGCGCGGCAACTTCGCGCGAGTTTCTTCTTATCATGCCTAAAGTGACTTTAGGCGTGATAAGGGCCTTTTCACCACGGTGCTAACACTTTGCACCGCTTGGTGAATCGAGCCCTTAAAGATCTGATCCTCCGTGACAGACATTGTCGCAGCGCATCTCAAACGTTTATGTAATCGTGCAACTGCACCAATGTTGTGATACCGAAACAATCACTTGTCGCTCAAAAAAATTGCCAGTTGTCGAAAAAATAGTGTAGTGGATACGGGCCTTTAGCTTTTTACTCTATTACACAGGTCAGGGCATCCTAATCATCCTGTAGCCATGGCTACTTAAAGGGACTCAGAGCTCAGTAAAGGGCAAAAATGTATACATACCGGGGGCTTCCTCCAGGCCCCATACGCTCCAATCGATCCCACGCCGCTGTCCTCGACCTTCTTCAGCGCCGGCACTGGTTCCCCGGACTGCCGTCAGCAGTTGCCGGAGAGATACGTAGAGGGCGAACTTCTCTTACGTGAGACTAGCTCAGACTCACGGAATGCAGGGACCCGGTACCGGCGCTGCAGAAGACTGAGGAAAGCGGCGTGGGACCGATTGGACCGTATGGAGCTGGAGGAAGCCCCAGGTATATATACATTTTTGCCTTTTACTGAGCTCTGCTACACTTCTTAATAACTACTTATTTTATCTAGGGGCATAGTGGTTATTACATTATGTAATCTGATGAAAAGGTGCATATAAATTATGTGCGTGTGTGAGGGGTGCTGTTGGTCGGTGGGGGAAGGGAGGGGGGGGGGCGGCTGGTGGTGATCGGCCTAGGGCGGCAAAAAGCACAAATCCGGCCCTGAGAGAATGGAGAGATAATGGACTGTGTACAGCAATACAGTATATCTGAGAATGGAGAGATGATGGACTGTGTACAGCAATACAGCATATATGAGAATGGAGAGATGATGGACTGTGTACAGCAATGGAGAGATGATGGACTGTGTACAGCAATACAAGAAATAAGAGAATGGAGAGATGATGGACTGTGTACAGCAATACAGTATATATGAGAATAGAGAGATGATGGACTGTGTACAGCAATACAGCATATATGAGAATAGAGAGATGATGGACTGTGTACAGCAATACAGCATGTATGAGAATGGAGAGATGGTGGACTGTGTACAGTGATGGAGAGATGATGGACTGTGTACAGCAATACAGCAAATAAGAGAATGGAGAGCTGATGGACTGTGTACAGCAATACAGTATATATATATATGAGAATGGAGAGCTGATGGACTGTGTACAGCAATACAGTATATATGAGAATGGAGAGCTGATGGACTGTGTACAGCAATACAGTATATTTGAGAATAGAGAGATGATGGACTGTGTACAGCAATACAGTATATATGAGAATGGAGAGCTGATGGACTGTGTACAGCAATACAGTATATATGAGAATGGAGAGCTGATGGACTGTGTACAGCAATACAGTATATATGAGAATGGAGAGATGATGGACTGCGTACAGCAATACAGTATATATGAGAATGGAGAGCTGATGGACTGTGTACAGCAATACAGTATATATGAGAATGGAGAGATGATGGACTGTGTACAGCAATACAGTATATATGAGAATGGAGAGATGATGGACTGCGTACAGCAATACAGTATATATGAGAATGGAGAGCTGATGGACTGTGTACAGCAATACAGTATATATGAGAATGGAGAGATGATGGACTGTGTACAGCAATACAGTATATATGAGACTGGAGAGATGATGGACTGTGTACAGCAATACAGTATATATGAGAATGGAGAGATGATGGACTGTGTACAGCAAAACAGCATATATGAGAATGGAGAGATGATGGACTGTGTACAGCAAAACAGCATGTATGAGAATGGAGAGATGGTGGACTGTGTACAGCAATACAGTATATATGAAAATGGAGAGATGGTGGACTGTGTACAGTGATGGAGAGCTGATGGACTGTGTACAGCAATACAGTATATATATATATGAGAATGGAGAGCTGATGGACTGTGTACAGCAATACAGTATATATGAGAATGGAGAGCTGATGGACTGTGTACAGCAATACAGTATATTTGAGAATAGAGAGATGATGGGCTGTGTACAGCAATACAGTATATATGAGAATGGAGAGCTGATGGACTGTGTACAGCAATACAGTATATATGAGAATGGAGAGCTGATGGACTGTGTACAGCAATACAGTATATTTGAGAATGGAGAGATGATGGACTGTGTACAGCAATACAGTATATATGAGAATGGAGAGCTGATGGACTGTGTACAGCAATACGGTATATATGAGAATGGAGAGATGATGGACTGTGTACAGCAATACAGTATATATGAGAATGGAGAGATGATGGACTGCGTACAGCAATACAGTATATATGAGAATGGAGAGCTGATGGACTGTGTACAGCAATACAGTATATATGAGAATGGAGAGATGATGGACTGTGTACAGCAAAACAGCATATATGAGAATGATGGACTGTGTACAGCAATACAGCATGTATGAGAATGGAGAGATGATGGACTGTGTACAGCAAAACAGCATGTATGAGAATGGAGAGATGATGGACTGTGTACAGCAATACAGCATGTATGAGAATGGAGAGATGATGGACTGTGTACAGCAATACAGCATGTATGAGAATGGAGAGATGATGGACTGTGTACAGCAATACAGCATGTATGAGAATGGAGAGATGATGGACTGTGTACAGCAATACAGCATGTATGAGAATGGAGAGATGATGGACTGTGTACAGCAATACAGCATGTATGAGAATGGAGAGATGATGGACTGTGTACAGCAAAACAGCATATATGAGAATGGAGAGATGATGGACTGTGTACAGCAATACAGCATGTATGAGAATGGAGAGATGATGGACTGTGTACAGCAATGGAGAGATGATGGACTGTGTACAGCAATACAAGAAATAAGAGAATGGAGAGATGATGGACTGTGTACAGCAATACAGTATATATGAGAATAGAGAGATGATGGACTGTGTACAGCAATACAGCATATATGAGAATAGAGAGATGATGGACTGTGTACAGCAATACAGCATGTATGAGAATGGAGAGATGGTGGACTGTGTACAGTGATGGAGAGATGATGGACTGTGTACAGCAATACAGCAAATAAGAGAATGGAGAGCTGATGGACTGTGTACAGCAATACAGTATATATATATATATGAGAATGGAGAGCTGATGGACTGTGTACAGCAATACAGTATATATGAGAATGGAGAGCTGATGGACTGTGTACAGCAATACAGTATATTTGAGAATAGAGAGATGATGGACTGTGTACAGCAATACAGTATATATGAGAATGGAGAGCTGATGGACTGTGTACAGCAATACAGTATATATGAGAATGGAGAGCTGATGGACTGTGTACAGCAATACAGTATATATGAGAATGGAGAGATGATGGACTGTGTACAGCAATACAGTATATATGAGAATGGAGAGCTGATGGACTGTGTACAGCAATACAGTATATATGAGAATGGAGAGATGATGGACTGTGTACAGCAATACAGTATATATGAGAATGGAGAGATGATGGACTGCGTACAGCAATACAGTATATATGAGAATGGAGAGCTGATGGACTGTGTACAGCAATACAGTATATATGAGAATGGAGAGATGATGGACTGTGTACAGCAATACAGTATATATGAGACTGGAGAGATGAAGGACTGTGTACAGCAATACAGTATATATGAGAATGGAGAGATGATGGACTGTGTACAGCAAAACAGCATATATGAGAATGGAGAGATGATGGACTGTGTACAGCAAAACAGCATGTATGAGAATGGAGAGATGGTGGACTGTGTACAGCAATACAGTATATATGAGAATGGAGAGATGGTGGACTGTGTACAGTGATGGAGAGCTGATGGACTGTGTACAGCAATACAGTATATATATATATGAGAATGGAGAGCTGATGGACTGTGTACAGCAATACAGTATATATGAGAATGGAGAGCTGATGGACTGTGTACAGCAATACAGTATATTTGAGAATAGAGAGATGATGGGCTGTGTACAGCAATACAGTATATATGAGAATGGAGAGCTGATGGACTGTGTACAGCAATACAGTATATATGAGAATGGAGAGCTGATGGACTGTGTACAGCAATACAGTATATTTGAGAATGGAGAGATGATGGACTGTGTACAGCAATACAGTATATATGAGAATGGAGAGCTGATGGACTGTGTACAGCAATACAGTATATATGAGAATGGAGAGATGATGGACTGTGTACAGCAATACAGTATATATGAGAATGGAGAGATGATGGACTGCGTACAGCAATACAGTATATATGAGAATGGAGAGCTGATGGACTGTGTACAGCAATACAGTATATATGAGAATGGAGAGATGATGGACTGTGTACAGCAAAACAGCATATATGAGAATGGAGAGATGATGGACTGTGTACAGCAATACAGCATGTATGAGAATGGAGAGATGATGGACTGTGTACAGCAAAACAGCATGTATGAGAATGGAGAGATGATGGACTGTGTACAGCAATACAGCATGTATGAGAATGGAGAGATGATGGACTGTGTACAGCAATACAGCATGTATGAGAATGGAGAGATGATGGACTGTGTACAGCAATACAGCATGTATGAGAATGGAGAGATGATGGACTGTGTACAGCAATACAGCATGTATGAGAATGGAGAGATGATGGACTGTGTACAGCAATACAGCATGTATGAGAATGGAGAGATGATGGACTGTGTACAGCAAAACAGCATATATGAGAATGGAGAGATGATGGACTGTGTACAGCAATACAGCATGTATGAGAATGGAGAGATGATGGACTGTGTACAGCAAAACAGCATGTATGAGAATGGAGAGATGATGGACTGTGTACAGCAATACAGCATGTATGAGAATGGAGAGATGATGGACTGTGTACAGCAATACAGCATGTATGAGAATGGAGAGATGATGGACTGTGTACAGCAATACAGCATGTATGAGAATGGAGAGATGGTGGACTGTGTACAGTGATGAAGAGCTGATGGACTGTGTACAGCAATACAGTATATATATATATGAGAATGGAGAGCTGATGGACTGTGTACAGCAATACAGTATATATATATATATATATATGAGAATGGAGAGATGATGGACTGTGTACAGCAAAACAGCATGTATGAGAATGGAGAGATGATGGACTGTGTACAGCAATACAGCAAATAAGAGAATGGAGAGCTGATGGACTGTGTACAGCAATACAGTATATATATATATGAGAATGGAGAGCTGATGGACTGTGTACAGCAATACAGTATATATGAGAATGGAGAGCTGATGGACTGTGTACAGCAATACAGTATATATGAGAATGGAGAGATGATGGACTGTGTACAGCAATACAGCATATATATATATGAGAATGGAGAGCTGATGGACTGTGTACAGCAATACAGTATATATGAGAATGGAGAGCTGATGGACTGTGTACAGCAATACAGTATATATGAGAATGGAGAGATGATGGACTGTGTACAGCAATACAGTATATATGAGAATGGAGAGATGATGGACTGTGTACAGCAATACAGCAAATAAGAGAATGGAGAGCTGATGGACTGTGTACAGCAATACAGTATATATATATATGAGAATGGAGAGCTGATGGACTGTGTACAGCAATACAGTATATATGAGAATGGAGAGCTGATGGACTGTGTACAGCAATACAGCATATATGAGAATGGAGAGCTGATGGACTGTGTACAGCAATACAGTATATATGAGAATGGGGAGATGATGGACTGTGTACAGCAATACAGCAAATAAGAGAATGGAGAGCTGATGGACTGTGTACAGCAATACAGTATATATATATATGAGAATGGAGAGCTGATGGACTGTGTACAGCAATACAGTATATATGAGAATGGAGAGCTGATGGACTGTGTACAGCAAAACAGCATATATGAGAATGGAGCATACAGAAAAATATAAACCTGTCACTGAAGGAAACAATAGCAGATTTACACAAGAAGGCCGGTGAAATATGTCTGAAAAATTGTGTATAAACTGTTCCTAATTCAAGCCGAGAGTTTATATATCCCTCTGAGTACAGAAGCTGGATAAAATGTAAATATGTGTATATGAGGCCTACCTACACTCATTCTACAAGAGCTATAGACTGTAGTATACGCTGTCAACAATTGATTGAATCTATAGAGGGATCAGCCAGGACAGAAAGTTATAAAGAAATTCAAAGATCGTCTATCTGAAAAGTGAATGGATTAAACGGCTGACATCATGCCATGTGAATCTGTGAGAGAATTAATAGAAACGATTGTTTACATTGAGTTCTTTTGGTTTGATAATGTCTTGTTGTGGATTACAATTTTTAATCGACTACAGGAAAACAGAGACTTTATTTCAGAAAGGATGGAGTGATGGGAGTTGTCTTTTGAGTTAAAGTGAAGAAAAATGAATACATCTGCTTTGATCTTATCACTTTCAAGATATATCTAAAATAGAGTGTTTAGATGAACTTTAGCAAGGGACTGAGACTGTATAGTGTGGAGAAGTGCTCAGTAAGGTGTTACCAGCAACATTTAGTTAGATAGAGAGGAATTTGTCTTTACTGAAAAAGACGTTATTCATGTGCTTTGTTACTGAACTATATTCTTACTATTTAATACAAATATTTATCAAAAGAACTTGATTGATGTCAGTAAGAGTTCTTTACAGTTCAAGCATTACATAAGTGTTACATTACTAGTTAATAACAATTTAAGTACCCATATACTCTACCAAGCAGCAGAAACTAAAGCAAATTAAATTCTGGAATAAATAAAACAGGAAATAACATACCAAGATGCTGGTATACTACTTCCTCTGTATAATTCACTTATGAGGCCACACCCAGAGTATGGGATATAGTTTTGGGCACCATACTACCGAAAGGATGTTGACATTCTATAACAGGTCTAGCGTTGAATTTGGTTCAGCATATGCATAAATCGGTACTGTAGATCTGGACACATACCATGACTTTAACTGGATGACTGGCCTTTCTCTGCAGACCAAATTAATTACAGGTACTGTTTGGTAAGTTAGCATTGCCCTTTCATGTGTTTAATGTAAATAAATACATCAAAAGACAATACAAGAGCTTGGAAGATGTTATTTTTGTTCATAGGCTTGTAACAAGGACAAGGGGACTGAAGAAGGTAATTTTGGCGAGCCTTCTACCACGCACTGCGTCTGACTTGAGTGATACACGGAATGTTATCATGTCTATAGGGGAGGAGCGGGACTTCAAATGTAATTTGGGTGCCAGCAATTCGAGTGACCCCTTATTACTTCTCCGTCTGAGTGCTTATGACTCGGAGGGGGATAGTATTTAATGCTGCACGGCATTTCAGCAGCAGCAGGGTGAGCCGACATTCAGCTCACCCCAGAACATCTGATAAGTCGGACTTCACAGCCTGGCTACATCCACGCAGAAAGCTCCCAGCAACGGGAGCGGTACTGGTGCCACCGGACTGCAGATGTGCTGACTGAAGCTGAATGGTTGATGGAGATGGCCCAGGAGGATGGTGAGGGAGCCCACGGCCTGAAAGGGGCTGATGGAAACCTCAGGCAAGTATATTTTTTTTACCACTTTAACTGCCTAATGACTGCTCCACGCTGATTGGCATGAGCAGTGCGGCAGCGCCAGGACCACTCCACGCCAATTGGCATGAAGTCCTGGGGCGGGGCTTGCAGGAGATTGCACGCGCCAATGCACGTGCATCTCCACATGAATGACGGAGCACTGCTCCACCTCAGTCTCCTAGCGACAATCGCTGTCTCTTTACTATGTACAGCACTGCGATCTAAAGCAGCGCTGTACTGGAGACAGCCGTGTGACATGGGTGTCCCCCTGGGAGGTACTACAGCAATCCGCTGTCATAGGCTGAAGCCTATGACAGCCGATTGCGCTGATTGGCTGGCGGGGTCAGGGAAGGCTAGTTAAATAGTTAAAAAAGGGAACATTTATTTAAAAAAAATTATACAAAAAAACAGCCCACCAACAGAAAGTTCTGTTGGTGGGCAGAAAAGGGAGGGGGGATCACTTGTGTGCTGTGTTGTATGGCCTAGCAGTGAGGCCGTAAAGCTTCAGTGGCCCTATTAGCAAAAAAATGGCCTGGTCACTATAGGGGTTTAACACCGCGGTCCTCAAGAGGTTAAACAGTTTGTTGTGTTTCAATCAAAGAGACAAAGGAGGACAAAACGGTGACTGGCACTCGTTGCAAACTGGCTAAGGCAGTTGGATTTTGAGCAGACTGTGCTCTCCACCTATAGAAACTCACGTTTTGATGCTCAAGAAGAAAGCAGGTCTGGCACCAGTCTCAATGCTTCAAAAGTAATTTAATCCAACAGGTACAGTAAGGTCATTAGGGGTACAGAAAGAGCGGCCTGACAGCCGTTTCGCAGGTCTCCCTGCTTCGTCAGAGGCCAATAGTGGGGTACACACAAAACTCCTCTACTATAAATACTAAATCTTATGTCCATAAACTCACCCTCATCTCGTTATTCTCACAGTGACGGCCCGCCGCGGCTAGGTGGTAACCGCCCACTTCCGTGTCCGCCCGCAGCGTTACTACATCCAATCACTGGAGGGATCTTGGCTAGCCACTCACGGCCGGGGCATCCCGGTCACGTGTGGCCGCCAATACGTATGACGTATGACGAGGGGAAGAGAGGAGGAGGATGTTGTTGGGGGTTGCCTAGGTAACAATGCACGCTGGGCGCATTCCTACAACGTTGCACCGTACTCAATTGCCCGGGCAGATCTCTCCCCAGATTACTCCTCTTTCAAAACCTTTCACGACGTTTGTTGTGTTTGTTCAATACAGTAGCTGTAGGAGTGTTCTAACATTTCTGCTATAGACATTAGGGCTTATATGCAATTACATTTTTCTCCTCAGTTCTCTCCTAGGAGATAATTTTCATATTCTCTATAAAATAACTTTTAAAGGGGCACTACAGCGAAAAACTGTAAAATGTAAAATATGTGCAAACATATACAAATAAGAAGTACATTTTTTCCTGAGTAAAATGAGCCATAAATGACTTTTCTCCTATGTTGCTGTCACTTACAGTAGGTAGTAGAAATCTGACAGAAGTGACAGGTTTTAGACTAGTCCATCTCTTCATAGGCGATTCTCAGCAAGGCTTTTATTTTTTATAAAGATATTCCCTAAAAAGGATTTAAACAATGATGCTGGCCAGCTTCCCTGTTCCCTACACAGTTGTTTGGCAGTTGGACAGAGCAACTGCCATTCACTAAGTGCTTTTGAAAATAAATATATCCCTGAGAATACCCTATAAAGAGATGGATTAGTCCAAAACCTGTCACTTCTGTCAGATTTCTACTGCCTACTGTAAGTGACAGCAACATAAGAGAAAAGTAATTTATGGCTCATTTTACGCAGGAAAAAATGTACTTTTTATTTGTATATGTTTGCACATATTTTAAATTTTACAGTTTTTCGCTGTAGTGGCCCTTTAAGTATTTTACAATTGAAAAAAAAAAAACATTTTCTTGCTTGCTGATGGTTTAAATTGCATTTTATGACAAGGTGTGAAAATGACACCTATCAGAAAACTCAGGAGAAAAGTGAATTGCATATGGGCCCAGGCATTACTTACCAGCACATATTTATATAAACTCAGTAACTGTGCTATGCGTAGAGTTGTAGCAGACTGAAGGTCACCTATAAATCCAGCCACTATTCCATGTTCCATACAGGAGTAATTAGGAGCCGCCATCTTGTGTCCAGACAGGATCTGCAGAACATCTTTTATAGCTTTATTCACACTTCCACAGGAATCATACACATGATATCCCAGAGTCATATTGGGCAGAATGTCCGGGTTCCTGTTCATCTCATCAATGGCAAATTTAAACGCAAGAAGATTCCTGTATTCTCTCCTGCTGACTCTGTAAAATATTACACTGTCACTCATAAATATAAAGTACACAAGTCATCATAAGTCATACTATAAATTATAAGCATCTGTAAAATGTATCCTCAAAGTATCCTAAAAAAACAACAAATCAAGAAGTTTTTTGAATCAGGATGATACCATTTATTGGATAACTTAAAGGGAAGGTCCAAGCAAAATAAAAAAATGAGTTTCACTTACCTGGGGCTTCTACCAGCCCCATGCAGCCATCCTGTGCCCTCGTAGTCACTCACTGCTGCTCCAGTCCCCGGCTGGCAGCTTGCTGACCTCGGAGGTCGGCGGGCCTCATTGCGTACATTTTTACGCATTACTGGCTTAATGCGTAAAAATGTACGTATTGAGCCAGCAATGCGTAAAAATGTATGTGTTAATGTTCCTGCATCAGCGGGAATGCGTAAAAATGTACGCAATGCAGCCTGCCGACCTCCGAGGTCGGCAAGCTGCCAGCGGGGGACTGGAGCAGCAGTGAGTGACTATGAGGGCACAGGATGGCTGCATGGGGCTGGTAGAAGCCCCAGGTAAGTGAAACTCATTTTTTTTATTTTGCTTGGACCTTCTCTTTGAAATAATAAGAGTAAGCAAGCTTTTGGCTGTATAGCCTTTGTCGGGCTTCAATCCTGTTTGCTTGCAAGCTGATGGAACAGACAGCAAGCAAACAGGATTGAATCCCAAAGAAGGCTATACAGCCGAAAGCTTGCTTACTCTTACGGTATCATCCTGATTGAAAACTTCTTGCTTTTACTGAAGGCTAACATGGTACAATACCCTACTGCTACTACTATGCTTGAAAAAGAAAAATGTAACATTTCATAATCACACTGGGTCATCCTTTTCAAGCGTTGCATTGTGCCTTGATAAAGAGACCCAGTGTGGTCTTGAAATGGTGACTTCATGGTTTTTTTTGTTTGAATTGCAATTAGATTTTACAAGGAAGTGCCAGCTATAGCTACAGCTCTCTTTAAAGTAAAATGTCCTCATAGAAATATATAATGGTTATGCAAATGAATATTTTTTTAACTGACATTTTTTGGGGGAAAAAACGTGGAAACTAGGCCACCATCCTGCGTTAGGCGGACGCAGAGTGATTAAACAGAGGATGAAAAACGATCTCCCAGGAGAAATCTTAGCAGAATTTTTTTTTTTTATCAGGCCCAATATCTTTCACTTCACACAGAACTATAACATATATTTGTAACAAGCAGAACTTACTCAAAACACAGGTGATAGTAGGATGTAGAGTTCCTTTTGGGCAACCGCACACTATTAGAGTTTACAGTGAAGATTCCTCCAATCAGGATATCACCATCCTGGGAATATTTATACTCAAACGTGTAATTCTTCATGGTGAGACGACACTGCTCAGCAGAGCTCTGCAGCTTAGATGAGGCCGGAGAGACATACGGGATCAGCAGCCAGAATAATATGGAGAGCAAATTGCTAGGAAAGTCCTGAGTTATATCCATCGTTGTCCCAATGCCTCATTATTAACACAGCACAGAGGATGAGCAATGTGTGCTGCAGTCTGCTGACCGGAGTGCCAGTGACAGCCTCTGCCTGTCTGCAGAGGGGATTATATAATGCAGATTGGGACATTCATAGCATGAAGACAAAGACGATAAATTTACGGTGACAATACCAGAAAGACATAAAAAAAAAACCACAGCCCAGAAAGGACCATCAATTAAAAGATTTGGAAACTACTTTTACAAGTTACATTTATCGCGTAGATAAACAGACCTTTACAAGTTTTCTTCTAGTCTTATTATACCTTTCAAACATAGTTGTATTTGCAAAAAACAAAAAGGTTATTACAATTATTAATATTAGTATGGTATATTTATATATCCCTGAAACAATTGGAACAATTATTGTCACACACTGCCCCTCGGAGGAGCTCACAGTCTATTGTTCTTACCACAGTCTATGGACAATGACCGGAGAGCCAATTAGATGCTAGTCTACTTGAAGGGACCCAGCAGGAAACATCATAGGGAAATTTCACTAATGTTATTGGGTGGACAGAACCCTCTTGAATTTTCAGGTTTTAGAGGAAACTTAGCCAAGGTGGTCTTTCTCCACTACTTTGGTCAAAAGTCTACCATGAGTACAGCTGCTATAGCCAAGCAGCCTCCCTTACCATACCTTTTCTGGGCATCCATATGCGTATTTTCACATGAATGTGTTTTTTTCTTCTACTTTCTCTAATGATTGCAGGAAGTTTTTACGCAGTAGTGCACATGTTCAGCCATTTGGGTGCCAGTCATGACAGAGTCCTTGGCTATTTAAAGAGGAAGTGCAGTGAAAATAACATAATGAAAAAAAGTGCTTAATTTTTACAATACCGTATTTTTCGGACTATAAGACGCTCCGGACCATAAGGCGCACCTAGCTTTAGAGGGCAAAAACCAAGGGAAAAAATATATACTAAAGCTGGTGCGTCCATGGTCCAGGAGCGTCTGGTAGATGATCTGACTCAATAATGTATTTTCCTTAAGTCCCTTGCAATGCCCCTGGTGTCCTTCTGCACTGCCCATATGTAATGTAAATAGCGGTGGCAGCTGCGTATCTCCCCTTTGTCTGACGTAATTATCCACAGTAGCCCATGCATCTGCCCCTATGTAATATGATTAATGCATCTGCCCCCCATGTAATATAATTAATGCATCTGCCCCCCCTCCCCCGTGTAATATAATTAGTGTTGTATCTCCTGTGTAATGTAATTAGCATTCAATACCCTGGCCGCCTGTGTAAAGTGATTAGCTTTCAATCACCCAGCCTCCAGCCCATGTATTGCAATTAGCATTCAATCACCCCGCCTCCCGCCCGTGTATTGCAATTAGCATTCAATCACCCCGCCTCCAGCTTGTGTATTGCAATTAGCATTCAATCACCCCGCCTCCCTCCCGTGTAAGGCAATTAGCAGCGGGCATCACTCACCTGAAACTTAAAGCCCGCGGTGAAAAGCTGTTCGTCTCGCTCGTTATTTCCTCCAAGGGACGGCACTTCCTGGTCGCGTATGTAATGACGCAACCAGGAAGTGCCGTCACTTGGAGGAGAGAACGAGCGAGACGAACAGCTTTTCACCACGGGCTTCAAGTTTCAGGTGAGTGATGCCCGCTGCTAATTTCCTTACACGGGAGGGAGGCGGGATTATTGAATGCTAATTGCAATACACGGGCGGGAGGCGGGGTGATTAAAAGCTAATTGCAATACACAGGCGGAAGGCGGGGTGATTGAATGCTAATAGCAATACACCGGCGGGAGGCGGGGTGATTAAAAGCTAATTGCAATACACGGGCGGCCAGGGTATTGAATGCTAATTACATTACACGGGAGATACAACACTAATTATATTACACGGGGGCAGATGCATGACCTACTGCGGCTAATTAGGTCAGACAAAGGGCAGATACACGGCTGCCCCCGCTATTCAAGTTACATATGGGCAGTGCAGGAGGACATCGGGGCATTGCAGGGAGTCCCTGACATCGCGGCGAGGCGGCGGTTCGTATCGGTGGGCGTTCGTAAGTCAGGGACTCCCTGTATTCGGACTATAAGACGTAGGGGCTTTTTCCCCCCACTTTTGGGGGGGGAAAAGTGCGTCTTATAGTCCAAAAAATACGGTAATTATGTATAAATGATTTAGTCAGTGTTTGCTCATTGTAAAATCTTTCCTCTCCCTGATTTACATTCTGACATTTTTCACTTGGCAACGATTTTACTGCCGGCAGGTGATATCAGTGGAAGGAGATACTGCTTGCTTTTTTGGCAGTTGGAAACAGCTGATATTTCCCACAATGCAACAAGGCTCCCACAGTGTGATGTCAGTACCTAGGTGCTACCATCACACTGTGGGAGGGGTTTCGCCACAATATCAGCCATACAGAAACCCTTGATGATCCAGTTGAGAAAAGTAAAAGATTTCTCATGGGAAAGGGGGTATCATCTATTGATTGAAGTTCAATCCTTGGTTATGGTTTCTCTTTATGGATTCTTCTGACAGCACTTAGTGCTGTTACTTCTGAGCAGCTAAGTACTAGTTTCTGTGCTAGAGCCAGCTGTTTGTTATGCAGTGTTACCTGTTATCTCCTCAGCTTGTCATGACTATCTTTTCTCTTCCTCTTCATTTGCTGACCTCTGCCAAGCTTGATTTGCCTTGCCTGCCACATGTCCTGCCAGGCAGACAAGGCTAATCTGTAGTCCATTAGGGATAGTAGCCCATCATAGCATGTTTATGGTAGCTGCTCAGTCAGGCAAATAACCATCGTATGAGGAGCTCAGAAGCCTGGGCAAATACACAGAGCAAAATTTAAAGTGCAAAACACAGATAGCCAGCGGCTAGCACAACATCCCAAAATGAATTAGATTGTTGGTGCCACATATCCAACAGGCATGTGGAAAACCCCTCCCTCTGCCGGCATCAAGGCCACTAACAGTGGTAGCATCCAAATCCTGCACATTCAATGGGCCTGATTCACAAAGCGGTGCTAACAGTTAGCACCCTGGTGAAAAGCCCTTTATCACGCCTAAACTCAGTTTAGGCATGATACGTTTAGGTGTGATAAGTTTAGGCATGATAAGTTTAGGTGTGATAAGTTTAGGTGTGATAAGTTTAGGCATGATAAGTTTAGGTGTGATAAGTTTAGGCATGATAAGTTTAAGCACCAACTGCGTTAGCACCGCAGTGCACAGCTGATCAAAAGTTTTGCGCTAGCAAAGTCTGGTGCACTTCGCATAGAGTTTAATGGCGCTGCTTTGCGTGCGGGACTTTGCACGCGATCTACACTTATCTAAACTTATCATGCCTAAACTTATCACGCCTAAACTTATCACACCTAAACTTATCACGCCTAAACTGGCTTTTCACCAGTGTGGTGCAATGGTTATCACGCCTAAAGTCTCTAACTGGGTTAGCACCGCTTTGTGAATCGAGCCCAATGAGTGTATCCACGATTAGTGTTGCTGACTATCTGTGAGTTTTGAGGGCTCTTTAAATGTTACACAGAGGCCCATCATACCTTGGGGGTTGCTTTGGTGAAGACCCGTATTGACTTAAAAACCACACCTTGGGAGAGCCTAGACCTACCACTGGTTTCACAGTCAATAGTTCATCCATCTTGTAACAGTGGCTCTGTACAGAGCTTGTTGATATTCGTTGCATGCATGTACCATGTTTCCCCGAAAATAAGACACTGTCTTATATTCGTTTTTGCTCGAAAAAATGTGCTACTGCTAGGACTTATTTTCAGAGGATGTCTTATTTTTGGGCAAACACTGGTAGTTTTCCTATACAAAATGTACATGCCATGCTGAAACACGTGCAACATACACAGAGCTTGTGGTTTGCACATATTGGCTATTACAAGAAATTGATTCTGCTGATCATGTGATTAAGAGTCTATTTCTTGCAGGCCAAGAACTCTGTCATGCTCCCCAGAGCTATGATAGGATAAGCTGTGTGTCCTGGGAAGAGGTGAAGTGCTGCTGATGCTTATCACAACAGATCAGGAGGGCTGGCTCCAACAAAAACACAAATTGCCTGACACATATATAGGACTGTGTAGAACTCACATTATACTGTTGCTCTCCTGTATCCAGGCTTTGTAGTCAGCGTGACTTGTTGGTGTCATGTGGGCTGCTAGCTAGGGCTTACATTTGGAGGATGTCTTACATTTCAAGCATTCTTGAAATGCCTGCTAGGTCTTATTGCCAGGGGATGTCTTACTTTAGGGGAAACATGGTACAATCCTTTAGCAAATTGAAGGAGATCAGCAGACATACTATGTAATAAGGTAGTGGAGTGCCAGGATCTGACTGCCTTTAGTACCCCTTGGGAAGGAAGTCCAAACAGAAAAAAGGGATCAGCCCCTCCGGGTGTGTAAATAACAGCTCTAAAACATTGCTCTTTATTGAATCATATTAAAATGAGAATAGAAATGAGGGTGCTGCTGCACAGTGACAACCCTGATGTTTCAGGAGATAACAGCCTTTCATTAGGCTATGCATTCCTCAAATGAGCTCAGTTCTCAACCTGCCTAAGGTTGAGAAAATAAAAATGCACTTCCAGGGTGGAGACTGGGAAATGCCCACAAGCCATTGGACCTGATGGAGAACTAAGGTGTCCAGTGCAGCCACCAATCAGAGCAGCGCAAGAAAAAATGTTTCCCACCCTAAGAAGTATACCAGAATGGGACCAAAACAATACTCTGCCTCCCATGATCAAGCAATCGTATATCAAGGGGGGAAGGTGCACTACAACAATCGTCGTCCTGCAACTGCACACCACATACCACAGGAGCCAACTTTTACATTACCTTGCTCCATTGCATGGCCAGTGCTCATTATAATCTTTGACTATACAGCGAACTGTTTCAGGATTAAAGGCAACATTGCCATACAGTCAAATATACCTGGATTGTGGTCTCCTAAGGATATTCAGCAATATTGGGGTTACCTTGTGTGTAACCTATTACAATATCTACTTATCTTGTGGACTTTGGGTGCTGTGTGGGTATGCTTGTGAAGGCGCCGGTTTGGGTGTTGGGTGGCCACCTAGCAGCATTTTAATGAATGTACTGTATGTGTTTGTGTATTTTGGAACTTTGAGTAATAAAGTTTTTTGATACTTTTATAAAAAAAACTTGGTCTAGTAGTTGGCTCTACTCCCCTCTTCTCCCTATCCTATGTTTTTTCATTAGTTTTTTGAGGAGAGGGAGCCAACATAGGGGGCTCGATTCACAAAGCGGTGCTAACCCAGTTATCACGCCTAAAAGACTTTAGGCGTGATGACCTCTTCACCACTGAGTTAGCACCGTTTTTGCCTGCACTTCGCGCGAAGTTATCGCGCGCAAAGTTTTGCGCGCGCACCCGCACAGGCGCGCGCGCAAAGTCCCATAGGGTTTAATGGGCGCATCGCGCGAAGTGCGGGGCGCTTCGCGCGCACGCACGCGGGAGCGCGCGCAAAACTTTACGCGCGGAAACTTCGCGCGAAGCCCTTCTTATCATGCCTAAAGTGACTTTAGGCGTGAAGAGGGCCTTTTCACCACGGTGCTAACACTTTGCACCGCTTGGTGAATCGAGCCCCTAGTCTTTTACGTATTACAATAATTAAGATAAGGCCTGAACTCGTCCTCATCTAGGATATGTACCCAGGTGTTGTGGGTTAAATGTGAGGATTATAATCCAGAGGTCGGTGCATTTGGCCTTTTTTGTGGCTGTGAATATGTTGCAGTGGGATGCCTTGGTTACGCAGGTTGCAAAGGAGTGTTCACAAATGCAGGAACACAGGGACGGTCAACAACTAATTAATAGTGGATCCCATAAGTTAGCTAAATTGTATGAAAGAAAATCACGTTTATGATGGAATATTAAATATAATAAGATTTAAATATTTAAAGATCCTTTACGTACTAAACATAATAGTGAACTTGAAATTCACATTGGCAAATTTAATAAGAACTTGGTGATTCAAAGAGATCAAAAAGTCCTTAGGGTTAGAACCGCCTATAAGATTGGAGCAGCTTATAGGTGGGGACTTATACGATTGAATCCATGGAAGCCCAGACCCAGACAAACTCCACAAAATCCATCAGTGCTCACTACAGTTGAATCGGATTCTTCAGTGAGCTCCACAGCTCCTGTTGAATCCCAGAGCTCTAGCTCTGTGAATACAAGCCCCATTAGCCACAACACTAGGTTAAAGAAGTTGGACCAACAGCCAAAATCTAGAAGACCCACAGGTGGGAACAAAAATAAAAAGGGTCGTGAACCATGTGGTGGCCAATCAAAGGAGGGACAAATGAGGGACGACGACTCAGATAGCTGCTCAGCCTCTGGGGGTACATCGGGTTCTTCCTCTGCACAAACTGTCTTTTTAGATCAGGTCAAGGGGCGACACAGAAAAAATAATGACTCGAGATGCCTCGGGCAATGACCTGCATGTAATTAACCTAACAAGTTCTAATTTACCTGACCCTGTTGTTTCCCTACTTTCAAAAGGTTTGGGTTTCTGTCCTTTTTACAGTGTAAATACCTTTGATTTGGTTACAGATCTGCATTTGTTTGGTAGACGAGTTCTTCTCCAATCCCTTGCCACTAAGACAAAGAATCCCCTTTTCCCCCTCTAGGAGCTGGGGTGGAGACGAGTGGACGGAGGAAGACCTAAGAGCACTGGAGATCCTTGAAAGTCTCCAGTTGGAATCATCCAACTCACAGACCACACAGTCTGAGTCAATGGAGCCAGGAGTACCAATTGTTTTGGGTCGTCCCCCATCTTTATCGGAACTTGGTTTACGTAATAGGTCAACCATCTTTCCGCCCTTCTTTATGAACTCCAGTCTTAAGACCTTTATATCTGTAGTTGAAGAGGAGTTTGCATCTTTAAAAACCAATCGCCAAAAATCTTCCACTATGGCCAATTTGACAGATGAAGAACCTTTGGCCCTTGATTTTCTTAAAACCCAAGATCAGTGGATAATTAAATCATCAGATAAGTGGGGTAATGTTGGGGTGATGACAGTGCCAGCATATAGAGACATGTGCCTGAACATCCTCGGAAAGTGGGATTGCTATGTGCGGGCCTCCCCATCGAGGGCCTTACGTTGCCAATCTGTCCTTTTTCAAATTATTGATGATGCTCTGGATCGTGGGGTCATAGATGGGCAGATCGCTAGCTTCTTAAAAGTTAAAGATCCTGTCTTACCTACTTTTTATGCTCTACCAAAAGTCCACAAGAGACTAGAGAGACCACCGGGACGCCCTATTATTTCAGGATGTGCTTCTCTCACAGAAAGGATTAGCATTGATAAATATCTGCAGCCCCATGTCCAGAAATTACTAGGGATACAGCGCATCTTTTACAGATTTTGAATAACTTACAGGCACCTTTTTGGTGCCCCTCGATGTGAAAGCCCTATATTCTAGCATCCCGCATGAAAAGGATGTACAGGCAGTGGAGGTATTTCTGAGTGAACTTGGGGTTCAATACGCACCCCATAATATGTTTTTGATTTCTATCTTGGAGTTTCTGTTGACCAATAATTATTTTGTTTTTGAGGGGACCCACTAACTCCAGGTGCAGGGGACGGCAATGGGCATGACATGTGCTCCGTCGTACGCCAACCTGTACCTGGGGGAGTGGGAAAGGGAGATTTTCTCCACTGAGGCCCTCTCTATGTACCTCTGCCAGGTTTTGTCGTGCCACAGGTACAAAGATGACATCATATTGTGGTCAGGTACCACATCCCTCCTTAACGCTTTTGTTCAAACGCTTGATATTAATTATTGTAATCTTTGATTCACTTCCGAATTCTCATGTACCTGTATCCCCTTCCTCGATTTACTGATTTCAGTGGATGCTTCCGGTGGTGTAATGACGTCTTTATATAGGAAGGGTGCTGCTACTAATTCCCTTCTTAGGGGGGATAGTTTCGACCCCTCCCATACAATCAAGGGAGTTCCCACTGGTCAGTTTCTTTATATCCGGTGCAACTGCTCTAATGATGAGGCCTTTCAACATGAGGCTAACCACTTGCACGCTAGATTTAGAGCAAGGGGATATGGTGACAGGTGTCTGAGGAGGGCATACGAACGAGCACAATATAGTGGCAGAGACTCTTTGATTTGTAAATCATCTGTTCATGGACAACCTGATAACTCATTGGGATTCGTTACACACGTTTTTGTGCTGAACACTCTGAAATCTCCCATGTCTTACAACTACACTGGTACATCCTTCAGAATGACCCCCATCTTGGTACCCATATACCATCTAGACCTGCATTGTCTTTTTGCAGGGCCCCTTCTCTTGGTGACTTACTGGTTAGCAGTCACTTTCGGGGCTCTGGTTCAGGCTCCAAACATTGTCATGTGAGAGATACATACACCTGCAGAGGTTGCTCTGCCTGCCGCTATATGTGGGTGGGCAGGAATGTTGAGCTACTGGACGACAGACATTGGTTATTGACACACTTTGTAAATTGTGAGACTCTATTGGTTGTCTATTTGCTGGTCTTTCCCTGCGGGCTTTCTAATGTAGAGAAGACCAAACGTGAGTTACAATCCTGGATCAGTGAGCATATCACCAGTATCTGAGGTAAGAATAAAAATAAGGATAAGAATAAGGATGACCTGTCTGTCCTGACTCCGGTGGCTTGGCATTTTAGGACCTCACATGGTGGTAGATATGACCAAAACCGCCTTTTTGGATTGGACTGTATACATAGCACTATCCGTGGCGGTAATTTTGACTGCCTTCTTCTAAAAAGAGAGGCTCAGTGGATCTATGAATTTGCAGCCACTGTACCTCCTGGCCTTAATGAATCCTTTGGTTTTTCACCGTTCCTGCTGACCTAGTTGTCTGCGGAGCTCCTCCTGCGTTTATGTTCGACATCCCACCTGCACTTTCTTCCCCTGTTTTTCTGACAGTTTTTATTCAGGATATCTAGGGTTCTTTCCCCTTTAAACATTTGTCCTTATGCAGCTAGGCGTGCTGATCATGGCTATTTTCATTGAGGCCATGTTATTATATTGTTTATAAATGTACACCATTAACCTCTTGCCGACTGCTCCACGCCAATAGGCGTGAGCACTGTGGCAGTCCCAGGACCTCTCCACGCCCATTGGCGTGAATGAACGTCTATGGGGCTAGCAGGAGATCGCGCGCACGCTGCGCGTGCATCTCCTGCTTGGGGGGCGGAGCTCCTCCCACCTTCAGTCTTCGAGCAAGAGTGTTAGACGGTGAAACCGCTGTCTAATTACTTTGTACAGCGCTGCGAAGCCTATGACCGCTGATCATGCTGATTGGCTGGCGGTGGGAGGTAGGGAGGGATATAGAATAAATAAAAAAATAGCACGTTTTATTGAAAATTTAATAAAATAAATATTTACCAGAAAAGAAAAAAAACACCTGGGGAGCGATCAGACCCCACCAACAGAGAGCTCTGTTGGTGGAGAGAAAAGGAGGGGGGGGGGAATCACTTGTGTGCTGAGTTGTTCGGCCCTGCAGCTTGGCCTTAAAGCTGCAGTGGACATTTAAGCAATAAATGTCCTGGTCACTAGGGGGGGTTAACACCGCAGTCCTCAAGTGGTTAAGGGAATTTCTTCCAGTTACTTTTTTATTTCAAACATAATTTAGGTACTATTCAAAAGTATGTATCAGTTTGCATACATCCTTACTGCTTATTTTGTCGCTATGTTGTTATTTGCATTTTTTTGCACCTGATTCTGATTGGCTCTGATTGCTTTCCCCTCTTTCCCCCATTTGTGAACACAGTGTTATTTGTTTCCCTGCGTTCCACGCAGCGGAAGTTTGTAGATGGAGCAAAAGCATCCTTTCGCTTTCTCGTCTGCCGTCTGGAGCGCACGTGATTTTGTTTTCCTGCTTCCGGTTGGTGGGCGGCTCGCGTCTGGATTGCTATGAGCTGATGCATCCCCTCTTTTGTACGGGACACCACAGAAGTACTTGGGGTGATTGAGAAGGTTGTGGTGCCCCCCGGCTCCCTTCTTGTGGGGATCGACGTGGAGTCTCTGTACACGTTGATCCCGCATGAGAAGGGGGTCGGGGCCACCCGCTTTTTCCTCCGAGATGCATATCCCGGATATTGGTGCCACAATGACTTTGTGGTTGAACATTTGGAGTTAATTTTGGGATTCAACTGTTTCCTTTTTGATGGATCATTTTACCATCAAATACGCGGTACAACCATGGGGGCAGTGTGTGCTCCTGCCTATGCAAATTGACATAAGGTGGTCTATCAACATCCGCTTTGCAGGAGCACACCCCCCTGTGGATAAGATACATTGATGACATCATGATCGTCTGGACAGGGATTATGGAGGAACTCCAACTTTTTCTTGGGGACCTAAACAAAAATCCATTTAATATTAAACTCACCTATGTGGTGAGTGAGGTGGGTTTGGATTTTTTGAATCTCCATGTGAATATAATGGAAGATAAACTAGTATATGTATATGTAGTTGGCAATACAGTCCTACATGCCACAAGTTGTTATCTCCAATGTCAGATAAGATCCATTCCAATTGGTGAATTCCAATGCCTATGGAGAAATTGTGGTAATGATGAGTCTTTTGCTAAAGAATCCAGGGAGATGTACTCTCGCTTCAGAGAGAGAGGCTATCCTCATAAGGTTTTGAAAAAAAGCCCTTAAAAGAGCTTGGTCTTTAGACAGAGAACAACACCTCTATAATGGGAGAGAGGGCAATTTTGGTCCTAAAAAAAGCTGAGAGACAAAAAGTCCTGAGAATTACCACGCCCTATGGCAGCCACTGGGAATCACTTAAAGAAATTTTGACACGCCACTGGCCAGTTCTTATAGCTTCGGAAGAAATTAAAACTTTAGTTGGTGAATATCCTTATTTAACTGCCAAGAGAAGGGTATCTTTGAAAAACCAACTTGTTCAAAGTGAGTTCAAACAAAGCTCCCCGACTACGCGGGAATTGTCAGGTGTGTCCATTAGTTGATCGTACCACAGAGTTTAGGGATTCCCTTGGTCAGAGATCCTACAGGATAGAATCCTTCATTAATTGTGCCACTGAGGGGGTCATGTATATGCTCACCTGTCCTTGTGATATGCATTACATAGTGAAAACAACACCTTACAAGCGAGGATAGGTGAGCATATGCGAAATGTATAGGATGAAGAATACACGACCCCTTTGGCGCAACACTATAAGGACTTCCATGGAGGCGACCTTGTGGGATCAAAGGTCAAGGGTATCTATAAACTGAACATTTCCTCTCGTAGAGAGGTGATTTTGTCAGGATCCTGAAGCAGTGAGAGTGCGGCTGGATATTCAAGCTCCGCACTCTGATCACATTGCAGACTTTGGACTGCAGTGTTTTTTATAATAACTTGCTGGCGGTCCTCCTTTTTCCCCACTGCACTCTTTTCTGTTCTCTAGCACTGTCATGATATTGGATCCTAAGGCCTCATTTACACTTAATCAGTTGGTACGTGTTAGTGCGCGTTGGTACGCGTTTTTTCCATAGCAGTGAATTGGGAAGAAGATTTCAGTTAAAATGCTTTAAGTGTAAAAAAGGCCATAGGAAAACATGAGCATTACTTTGAAAATCAGTTTTCTTTCAGTTATAATTGAGAGCAACTGATTAAGTGTAAAAGGACCCTAAGTGATCCTTTTCTTTTGGGGATATTTTGGGCCATTCAAAAGTCCATGAACAAGTGCCTGGATTTGTGCATTACATAATCCCCTATGAATCCACCTTAACCACTGTAGTCTTAAAACCCCTTAAAGGGGAACTGAAGAGAGAGGTATATGGAGGCTGCCATGTTTATTTCCTTTTAAGCAATACCAGTTGCCTGGCAGCCCTGCTGATCCTCTGCCTCCAATACTATTAGCCATAGCCCCTGAACAAGCATGCAGCAGATCAGGTGTTTCAGACTTTAAAGTCAGATCTGACAAGACTAGCTGCATGCTTGTTTCTGGTGTAATGCAGATACTACTGCAGAGAAATAGACCAGCAGGGCTGCCAGGCAACTGGTATTGATTAAAAGGAAATAAACATGGCAGCCTCCGTATACCTCTTACTTCAGTTCCCCTTTAAGGACCAGACACTTTTTTTCCATTCAGACCACTGCAGCTTTAACGGTTTATTGCAGTGGGTGATTAGAGGGGAGAACAGATGTAAATAATGCACTGGGGAGGTGATCAGGTGGTGGAAGTCTGAGGGCGATCTGAGGGTGTGGGAGGGTGTTTGGGTGCTCGCAAGGGGCAGATTAGGGTCTGATCTGATGGGTAGCAGTGACAGGTGGTGACAGGGGGTGATGGGGTGATTGATAGGTGAACAGGGTGTGATCAGAGGGGAGAATAGATGCAAGCAATGCACTGGTGAGGTGATCTGAGGGCGGGTCTGCAGGCGACCTGCGGGTGTGGGCGGGTAATCAGATGCCCGCAAGGGGCAGGTTAGGGTCTGAGCTGAAGGGTGGCAGTGACAGGTGGTGACAGGGGGTGATTGATGGGGGATTGACAGGTTATTGACAGGTGATCAGTGGGTGATTACAGGGGAGAATAGATGTATACAGTATATGGGGGGGGGGTCTGGGGAGGATCTGAGGGTGTGGGGGGCGGGGTGATCAGGAGCCCTCAGGGGGCAGTTTAGGACCTAATCTAAAATATAGCATTGACAGGGGGTGATTGATGGGTGATTAAGGGGGTGATTGGGTGCAAACAGTGATCTAAAGGGGTTATGGGGGGGTCTGAGGGGTGCTGTAGGGGGACAGGATCAGTGTGTGTGTGTGTTTACATGCACAGCTGCCTCCTCTCCTGGTTGTCCCTCGATCACTGGGACCACCAGGGGAGGAGGCAGTCTGTATAATACACTTTGTATACATTACAAAGTGTATAATACACTTTCTATACGGCAGATCGGGGGTTAACAACCCGCCGGCGCAGCTTAATGGCCAGCGGGTTGACGTTGCGGGTGGGTGGAGCCTAATGCCGGTGGATGCGCACGATCCCTGGCTAATTAGTCCCCAAGGTGCCGCTGCCGATCGGCGTTACGCAGTCCTGGGGGTGCCTCCTTGCCGCCGCCAATTGGTAGTGGGCGGCCGGCAAGTGGTTAAAGAAAGCTACGTTCATGCAATACTATGACATATTAGTTGCCTTTCTCCCTTCCTCTGCTCTGTGCTTGGACTCCTAAGTAAGGTGCGCCCTGACTTGACCTCAAATTATGTTTGGTGATCTGTTCTAAAAAAACTTTTTTAGCGATACTTTGTTATAATTTTTTCCTTACGAGCTTCCTGACTCCTCCTAGTATAGCCATTCGGTGTCCTGCTGACTGCTCTGTTCTGTGTACACCAACCCGCCCATGGGGTGGGTTATGGGGAATAGTTAGTATAAATACATATGCATGTAAGGTGTTAGCCATACCCTGAGGAAGCGCACATGTGCGAAACTGGTCAGTGGGGAGAGCTTGGAGACCGTCATCACACAGACTGTGTGGAAGCACTGAGTCTGAGACGGAAGTACTTGCGTTGGAGACTTACTGGAGATACGCCGGCACCCCACGTGGTCGGATGAGGGACGCTGAGCCTTCTATTTGCTTTCCTTCTTGTAGCCAGTGGCGGCCTGCTATGGAATCACAATGGTGGCATGTGAGGAGAAGTCTGGATTGACTGGTCACTGAGGCTGCTTGTAAGTCAACCTGGATGAACAAGTGAGGCAAGTAACGACCAACATTGTTGAACATGAACTTTGCCACTTATGCTTTGTCATAGAGAAAGCAAATCCTGTCAGCAACCTTGCATTATTCTTGCCTTCCAACACGCTAGCCTCTGCTGAAAGCTTCTCCTCTCTGTGCATCTTTCTGCCGCTTATGTGTTTGCTGCTTGAGACAAGTCTGCGAATGGGACTTACTCCACACTTTTGCTATTTGTTGTGACAAGTATCCTCATGGAACGTTATACAGACTGGCTGGCTTGATCTGGTGGAACTGTTGCTTACTCCGTGGCCACATGAGCTTATTATAAGTTAATTCTCCAGCTCGCAATTATAGTACTGGTCAGCTCGCTGTGAGAAAACGCGGAAAAGCCGCCGCGTGTACTGACAGCAAGGCGGCTGGTTCCGCGTCCAGCGCGGCGGTTTGCACGCAGCAGCGTGCAACTGGTGTGGCTGAGCCTGTTAGTTCACACAGGTTTAGGGCTACGCACGCGCGCGCCTGAAGTCAGGACTTTTATGCCAGCAGGAGATGTGTCAGCTGATCAGGATGATCAGCTGATTCCTGCTGGACTTATGATTGGCTGAGTGGTTCGGGCGCAGCGGCAGAGTCCTGCAACTATATATACAGCTTGCTTGCCAGTTGCTGGTTGTCTACCATTGCTATCACTACGTGGAAGCACTCAGACCTTAGTCAGATCCAACAGTGTGTTTGAACCAGGAGGACCTGGGAATTCACACTGAGCCAGATTACTTGTGTAATTATTCTGTTATTGATCAGACTAGTCCCAGGGTGTAGAGACCACAGACCTCACACCCAAGACTAGGGAACTTGTGTTATCATTCTGTTATACTTCAGACTAGTTCCAGGGTGTAGAGACTACGGACCTCACACCTAAGACTAGGCATTGTTGATATTTGTTATGACCTATTGCTTTCCTGACTATCCCTCTGCTTTCTGATTCGGTACCACGCATATCTGATATCTCGTTGCCAAACCCTGCCTGACTTGGATACCGAATCAGCCTTCTGTCTTTGTACTTTATCTGTCTGTGTGTTGCCGACCTGGCTTGCCCGACCTCGAGAGTTATCTCTCTCCACCTAAGAGATAGTCTCCTAGATCAGTCAGTGACATCCACCTTCAGGTGTCACTCACTCTCTGGTCCTTCCTACCTTCAGCCTGACTCCACGCCTTGGAGAGTCTCAGGCTGCTGGAAGGTTTCTGTACTCTCCATAGCAGTCTCTTCTGTACTGCTTAAGGTCACCTGTTCATCAGGTGGGTTGCTCAAAGTCATACTGTTACACCAAACACTCACCATATATATATCTAGAGGTGTCCAGAGGTTAGCACTATATCTGTATTATTGGTGATTCTGCAGATCATCCATAATCAGGTATAGATCTATATTCTTGGTGATACTGCAGATCACCAATAATCAGATTCTCTCTGCGTGCTGACACCGATCGCTGCACTCGCATTATATCCCAGTGACATTATTTATTCAGAAGGGGTCTCCGCTGCATGGGCTTTTGGGTTTTATGATTGTGGGTGGGTGACTTCGTATTGGCTGTGTGACATCCAATTTATCATATTTTTGCATTTTTCTAATAATAAAGTGAATCTTTTTGTACCAATTTATACTCCTTTTGCAAGTTTTTGGTCAAATTTCACTTTTTGCACTCTCCCCTCTTTTTTATTTACAGCATTTCCGGTAAACCAGGTATCTCTTCCCATAAAGTTTCCAGACTTGAAGGTGATTGCTAACCACACCTCCCTCGAGAAAGCTGGGAGCTTGCCAGCAAAATATGTCGGGTAATCCCGGTGTGTCCATCTGCTAGTCTTCTGCTTGGCTTCCCTCCTAAGAGCCGCTGCACGCTGAAACTTGCATGCCACCTACGGCACCCACTGTTTACCTGCAGGATCCATCGTCAATAGGGACATAATTCTATCAGAGCTTTTATGTGCTTGTTAGCGCTCAGCTGTTGCTATTCCCTATATGGTAGCCATGTGTGGCTGGATCTCCTGCCAGTTTGGACATACAGTGGTCAATATGTGTACCATCTTTATCTCCCTGCCTGTGGCTGTATACACAGTGAACAACGTACTCTAGTTTAACCTGGTAGTCATCCTTCTGCCAAATCTACACGAGGTATTGTGATCGCACTGATTCACACGAATGATCGTTGTCATCTGGATGGTAAAATACACTTGACATTGTGCTTTTCTGGAACACTGTTTTTTGGCTTCCTATGCTGCTTATGTGTTTGCTTATGAACCTTTATGGCTTTGCTGACTTTATACCAGCTCTATTAAAACGGAGATTTGTTAATTGATATATGGGCAGTCAGCCAGAAGTTGTTATAGATCATTATCATACAAAAAACGTTGCTCATCGAGTCTGTGTGATTCTACAAACGTTCACATTACCTTGCTCCATTGCATGGCCAGTGCTCATTATAATCTTTGACTATACAGCGAACTGTTCTAGGATTATAGCAACATTGCCATACAGTCAAATATACCTGGATTGTGGCCTCCTATGGATATTCAGCAATATTGGGGTTACCTTGTGTGTCTAACCTATTACAATATCTACTTATCTTGTAGACTTTGGGTGCTGTGTGGGTATGCTTGTGAAGGCACCGGTTTGGGTGTAGGGTGGCCACCTAGCAGCATTTTAATTAATGTATGTGTTTGTGTATTTGGGACTTAGATTAATAAAGTTTTTTGTTACTTTTATAAAAAAAACTTGGTCTAGTAGTTGGCTCTACTCCCCTCTTCTCCCTATCCTATGTTTTTTTCACAAGCCATTGGACCTGATGGAGAACTAAGGTGTCCAGTGCAGCCACCAATCAGAGCAGCGCAAGAAAAAAAAGTGTCCTGCCCCAAGAAGGATACTAGAATGGAACCAAAACAATACTCTGCCTCCCACGATCAAGCAATCGTATATCGAGGGGGGAAGGTGCACTACAACAATAGTCGTCCTGCAACTGAACACCACTTACCACAGGAGCCAACAGGTGGTTGTCACGGCAGCCACCAGATGCCCAGCGGATCTAAACCGTCTCAGCAAAAGAGTCAGAGCGGCAACTAAACAAAGTAGCAGGAAGGAACTGCAAGCTAGAGCAGTTGATTAGCAACCGACAAAAAAGTGAGGGCAATCCTCCAAGCCCCAGATAGGAAGCAGCCAAAGGGACTGACTCACTTTTTTGTTTTTATTTTAGCATCCTAAACAATTTCTTCTGGCAGTTCTCACTAAAATTTTTGTTAATCTACTAGGCCATGCCTTGGTGTCAAAAGTACCTCTGAAGTTCCCCTTCTTTATCAGCGGCCAAACACTGTTGATTTGCATTCTTAACTCTTTGGACATCATAGTATTCTTTCTTGTTTTATGAAGTTGAACAACTTTCTCTCTCAGGCTCAGGCTGTTTTGCTTTCCCCTTGGCTGAAATGTGCAGGTGAATGTCAAGCCCAGAATCTCACTGATTTATTATACACAGACTACTGTAATTACTAGAACAAAAAAAAGCCACAGGTGTGAACAATTACCCTAATATCCAAATAACCTGAGTATGTCCAGCTGTGTGTATTCATTCAGGTCAAATCTTCAATCAAGGGCATTAAAAATGAAAGAAAACATTTTGGTGCACGGTCGATCATGTTTTCTAAAAAAAAAAAAAAAAAAGCCAATATTTCACAAATCCTGCCGGGGTATGTAAACTTATGAGCACAACCAGTGGCGTAACTACAATTCATGGACCCCCCCCCCCCAGCAAAACTTTGATGGGGCATCCCCAATATTTCCTTGCCTCCCCTTGGTGCCCCTTACGGCCTTGGAGCCCATCTCACAAGGGTCATAAAACAAGTTTGGCCATCATGATCTTCACACTTATGTATGTAGACGTCGCCGGTGAGTTGGGCGCTGGGAAAGATGAATGACGGCTCTCCTGCCGCAAAACTCCTGACGTTAAATACTATTTCCCCTCTGAGTTGTTGCAACTGCTGGAGCCTTAAATCACCCTTACGTGCCCCGTGCAGCATTACTTTTGGCTACTGTGGGGGGCAAGGTTTTGGTGCACACTGCTTTGATCTTCACACTCATTACAAGTTACCATACAATTACCAAAAAACACCAGATCTGAGTAAGGAAAGTAGATGAAGCCCCCCATAGCTCTGCAGCCCCCCCCCCCCCCCCGCGATTACACCCCTAAACACAACTGTAATTTCAGACACACTCAATGATGTTAAGATTATCCTACTGATATAATAAATGGGAACGTTTGGATGTTTGGATGTTTGTTACTCGATCACGCAAAAATGGCTGAACGGATTTCAATGAAATTTGGCACACACATAGTACATTACCTGGAATAACATATAGGATACTTTTTATCCCCATGTAAGGCTTGGTGGTGTATTCTCCACAGTCAGCATGCAACGCATGAGCTGACGTGAAGGAGGTACACACACTAGCACAAGGAAACAGGCTATCCCTAGTATAGTGGAGGGGAGGACTGACTCCAATAGGAGATTGTGGCGCACAGAGCTAGTGCAGATCCGACAGCCACAAACAATACTTTCGCTATAACGTCTCAGCGCAAAGTAGCGCTGAGCGCATAAACCGGAACTGAGGAGATCAGGACAGGTAGACAGAATGAACGCTTGCTTAATTAGCCACTACTTAGTGACAGCAAGCGTCCACAATAAAACAGACTGGAATGAGGCAGCCAATGCGTTGCGGCGATGGCGTGCCTCACAAAGACAGGACAGGATAGTCAGGAAATAGCAGGATCAAGATAGATGAATGTAACACAGATAAATATACAATAAGTATGATTTCCTAGCGTATTACAATTACAGCTATCAATGAAACTATTTGTAACGTCTGACTAACATATGTATATATCGGCAATGAACCGATATATGACATAAGCAGGAACACTGACTTAGGACTGGAACGATACAGGGAACAGGACTCAGAAGGATTCGCTATCTCTTCGCAGAGATGAACGCAATCCACAAACGGTAACAGGACAGGATTCAGAAGGATTCGTTATCTCCTCGCAGAGATGAACGCAATCCACAAACAGGACCAGGAACAGGATAACTAGCTCAGCACGGGTGATCAACGTGCTAGAACTGACTAGCTGAACACAGGATATAAACAGTTCGTGTACGTATATATCAGCGTCACTGATGTATCAACGTAACACGAATACAAGGAAAATAATAAACGTGCTGGTATGCATATATATGGGCAATGAACCAATATATGATGCAAAACCAGCAAAGTATCTTTAGAACAAGAAACACGATCGGGGGCTGAAGCGACAGCAAGACAGGCTTAAACTGAAGCTATGAAAACCCGAGGAGTCCTGCAGGAAGCAGATCTTTATACTGAGGTCATCCAATGGGAGCAGACATGCAGATTCCCACACAGGTGAATGATAATCAGTCACAAGCTGACAGCAGGGAAAGGCAGACAAGGCTATGCAGCTTGCATGGAAAGAGATCAGAACTGCCTGAGCTGCAGCACTACTACTTCCAGCAAAACCTGCTGCAGCAGCGATCATGACAGTACCCCCGCCCTTAAAAACGGATTCCAGACGCTTTTCAAAACTGAAATTCCCAACAAAACAGTCTGACTGATAATTCATGATGACCGGGACAGCCCGGCAAGACCAAATTCCAGAATCAGTCCCCACAAGACTGGACCCATCAGAACCAGAACCTACAGAACCATGCCCATCAGTACCACAAGCCCCAGTGTGACACCCATCAGAACCATGATTTCCAGAGGAAAGCCCTCCGAAACTCCCTGAGCGATACCCACCGCCTTCCAGGAACCGTTCAAAAACGCCAAAGCCTTTGCAATGCCCACCGGGACTGTCTTTACCAACACAAAACCCACTGTTGAACCAGTCCAAGGCACCAGGACAAGTTTTCTCAGAGACCTCCCAGAACACCTTGAAGCTCCAAAGAGATCCCCATAGGTCAGAACGCCCCTTAGGCTCACATGGAGAACTATCAAGAACCCCTATGGAACCTAGGGCAATTCCCGAGTCAGGGCCACAAGGACAAACATCAAGATCAGGGCTTTCAGGGACCAGAACCATCTCTGGGCATGCAGGCAGACTGGCAACATCAGAACATGTTCCCACTAAGGAAGCATCAGAGCACGCTAACACCTTAGACACACTTGGGCATTCTGGCACACAAAGAACATCTGGGCACACTGGCACAAGAGAAACCTCTGGGCATGTCAAGGAACTGTGAGCCTCAGGGTCAGCCAAGACAGGACCAAAACCAGGACTGGCCAAAAAAAAATCATCATGACTAGACTTCGCAACTACTGGACTTTTACACGAGAATGCAGGATCAGACTTAGATGTCGCTGATTCCAGCAAAGTCAGTAACAAATCAGATTCAGGGGCACTAACAAGACAGGACAAATCTTCTGATGTATGCACTGAACCAGATAGGGACTCCACAACTACCTCTGGACTGGACAGAGACTCATCTAATACACTGGATTGGAGCTCATGAGGCGCTGCAGAACAAGTCAGTATTGCAGCAGCCCCCACTGGACTAGGCAAAACTGAGGAATTCCCTGGACAGGAAGGGGACTCTGGAACCTCTGCCACAGCGGCCAGAGAACCAGAATCTTTCAGGATACAGGGCTGGGTTTCAGGAACACTCATCAGACCGGACTGAAATTCTGAGATTTCTATTATTTTGACCAGAGAATCAGAATTATCCATGTTACAGGGCAAGACTTCTGAAACATTCAGAGGACAGGGCTGGAGTTCCTCGGCTGTTACAACACTGGAGAGGGACTCAACAACATTGGTTAAATCAGACTGTGTACAGGGCAAGGTATCTAACACACTTGCTGACGAGGACAATATTTCAATGACTTCTGCTTTGCTGGGCAGAAATTCATCAAGGTTTATTAGAGCAGACTGTAATTCCAAAACAGCTGCTAGACAAGTGAATATTACTGCAACACCAACTGAGGTAAGCAGTGCCTCAGACTCCTCTGCTAGAGGGTTTGAAGTATCCAAAGTACTGGGTGAAGCATAAGACTCTGCGACCACAGCTTCACTGGACAGGATCACTGAACAGTCCATATTGCAGGGCAAAACCATGGAAGCACCTGCTGGACAGCATAATGATTCTGTGACCTGAGTTTCATTGGAGAGATCTACTGCACAATTCATGGTACAGGGCAAATTTACTGGAACATTTTCAGAACACGGTAATAATTCTGCGATTTCGGATTCACATAGCAGACGCTCTGAGTTATTCACGAAACTAGAGTGAGGTGTAGAAACAGGAAGATCAAAACACAATGTTTGCGCATCTGAATCACCATTCAATTGTAAAATTGGAAAATTCAGATGCTGGGGTTCTGAGGTTTCTAGACAGGATTGCTGGGACTCGGAAACTGATGTAGTGCATCTATTGGCATGTGCTGGATTAGACAGGAGTTGAACTTTATTAACACAGGTAATTTCTGCAGAAGTGTTTGCAGAGACAGGCAAGATTTTTCTGGTGTCTGTTTCACTGAACAAAGACTCATGAGTACTGGCTAGGCTGGACTCAGAAGTCAGCAGGACCTCTGGATTCTCTGCTGAGAAATTTGTGCAGGGCAAAGTTAAGAAAGTATCAGTGGCTTCTGTTTTACTGGGAAGTAACACTGAGTTATCCATGGTACAGGCTGGAGTTACAGGAACATCCACAAGACATGGCAGGGACTCAGTAACTGGAGAAGTGGGACAGTCTCCAATTGACAGTGTGTCTTCCCTGGTATCAACTGATTGAATCGCATAAAAATCGTCCAAAATCATTTTCCACACATCGATCAATGGAGCCACAAAGTCATACCCACACACACCAGTTTTTATTAGGTTATAGGCAGACTTAATGCATGCATTCAATACTAATTCACTTTTTCCACTGTAAAATTGACAAAATGAACTTGAATCATTCTTCTATTCATTGACCAGAGCTTCCATCTCTCCTTTCTCAAATGGAGGATTCCAAGCATACTTAACAGGCAGATCACAGTTTGCAGATATGATTGTGGCAGGGACATATATTGGGTTAATTAGCAGGTGATTGGCAGATTCCTTATTCTTAAGAATCTCCAATACCTGTAGCAAGTGTTGAACTGTAGTGTATGCAAACTTTCCTTGCTTCACAAATAAGTTGATTTGTTCAATATTCTGTAATATCTCCTCATAATCATACTCAGATAATTCTTTTAAACAAAAATCTTTATTTTCCCTAGCCAGTGATGAAAGTTCATTAGTAGTTTCATAAGTCCATTTAACTCCCCTGAAAGACAATTGCATTTCATTATCTGTTAATGGCAGAATCTCATTATAGGTCTCAGTCGCTAAGGATAACGACTCTGCAGATCGGACACGTTTCTTAGAACGTTTGCGTTTTGCCTTAGACCCTGCTGTTTTTGGTGATTTATTCAAGGCTGCAGGAAAATTATCAGGAACACTCTCTGCTTGCTGATCATTTTTGCAAACAATTGAAGGAGCAGCTGATTGGCCTGCTGCCAGGAGTTCATTTAGAGGAAAAGGCAATGGATCTATGCGCAACCAGTTATGGATTACAAACGCTAGAAATTCCAGCGGCCTCTCTTTCAAATCGGAATGATCGAGAACATCAAATGCCCACTGAAGCAATAGCCCTTTAAACAAAATATAAACTAGCTGGAGTGCCCAGGTTGAAACAGGAGTCGCTTGGAGATCGAGATTGGCCAGGAACCTGGCACATTCAGAGAAAAACTCATTTTCTGTTTCAGAGTTAAGTTCTTCCAATTTCTTGAAGGAACAGGAACCATAATTAACAGTGTCATACTTTCTGGGAATCCCCCCCCCCCACAATGGGGATTGGTAATGGGGTTTTCATAATGTAAGGCTTGGTGGTGTATTCTCCACAGTCAGCATGCAACGCATGAGCTGACGTGAAGGAGGTACACACACTAGCACAAGGAAACAGGCTATCCCTAGTATAGTGGAGGGGAGGACTGACTCCAATAGGAGATTGTGGCGCACAGAGCCAGTGCAGATCCGACAGCCACAAACAATACTTTCGCTATAACGTCTCAGCGCAAAGTAGCGCTGAGCGCATAAACCAGAACTGAGGAGATCAGGACAGGTAGTCAGAATGAACGCTTGCTTAATTAGCCACTACTTAGTGACAGCAAGCGTCCACAATAAAACAGACTGGAATGAGGCAGCCAATGCGTTGCGGCGATGGCGTGCCTCACAAAGACAGGACAGGATAGTCAGGAAATAGCAGGATCAAGATAGATGAATGTAACACAGATAAATATACAATAAGTATGATTTCCTAGCGTATTACAATTACAGCTATCAATGAAACTATTTGTAACGTCTGACTAACATATGTATATATCGGCAATGAACCGATATATGACATAAGCAGGAACACTGACTTAGGACTGGAACGATACAGGGAACAGGACTCAGAAGGATTCGCTATCTCTTCGCAGAGATGAACGCAATCCACAAACGGTAACAGGACAGGATTCAGAAGGATTCGTTATCTCCTCGCAGAGATGAACGCAATCCACAGGACCAGGAACAGGATAACTAGCTCAGCACGGGTGATCAACGTGCTAGAACTGACTAGCTGAACACAGGATATAAACAGTTCGTGTACGTATATATCAGCGTCACTAATGTATCAACGTAACACGAATACAAGGAAAATAATAAACGTGCTGGTATGCATATATATGGGCAATGAACCAATATATGATGCAAAACCAGCAAAGTATCTTTAGAACAAGAAACACGATCGGGGGCTGAAGCGACAGCAAGACAGGCTTAAACTGAAGCTATGAAAACCCGAGGAGTCCTGCAGGAAGCAGATCTTTATACTGAGGTCATCCAATGGGAGCAGACATGCAGATTCCCACACAGGTGAATGATAATCAGTCACAAGCTGACAGCAGGGAAAGGCAGACAAAGCTATGCAGCTTGCATGGAAAGAGATCAGAACTGCCTGAGCTGCAGCACTACTACTTCCAGCAAAACCTGCTGCAGCAGCGATCATGACACCCCATAACCAAAAAGGGGGCTGAGACAAATACAAATTTCACTGGAAAATGTAAACTGTAGCCATTCTTACAATGTTAATGGTAGGGTTCTCAAACTTTGCACAGTTGGTCATTGGGTAATTGGGATTAGTATTCAGAAAGGTGGGTGGAGTCTATAAAAGCCAATCAAAATTAGTCTATTGATTTACAAGGGGAATATTTACATTGCTGCCATTCTTGCACTGTTAATGGCACAAGCCTCAAACCTGGTACAGTTGATCATTGAGTGACTGGGGTTCAATTTCAGAAAGGGAGTGGAGCCACAAACAGCCAATTAGATTTGTTTCATTCCAATGCAAATTATTGATGCCAAACACCGCAAAGCTCACAAACTTGGTAACTGAGTAATTGATTAATTGTGCATGAGGGTTAGAAAAGTGGGCACAGCCAACACCAGCCAAATACATAAGCGGGCAACGCCGGGTCAAAAGTGGGTAGAGACAAATACAACTTTTCCTGGGAAAATGTAAACAGCAGCCATTCTTACACTGTTAATGGTAGGGTTCTCAAACTTTGCACAGTTGGTTACTGGGTGACTGGGATTAATATTCAGAAAAGTGGGTGGAGCCTACAAAAGCCAATCAAAATTAATCTATTGATTTTCAAGGGGAATATGTAATTGCTACCATTCTTGCACTGTTAATGGCACAAGCCTTAAACCTGGTACAGTTGGTCATTGGGTGACTGGGGTTCAAATTCAGACAAAGGGGTGGAGCCACAAACAGCCAATCAGATTTGTTTAATCTCAATGTAAATTATTGATGCCAAAGACTGCAAAGCTCACAAACTTGGTTATTGAGTAACTGTGTGTTAGGGTTAGAAATAATAGGCGGAGCCAACACCAGCCAAATACATACCTGAACAATGTTAGGAAATAAGTGGGTGGAGAAAAATACAAATTTAATTGTGCAAATGTAAACTGCAGCCATTCTTACACTGTTAATAGTAGGGTTCTCAAACTTTGCACAGTTGGTCACTGGGTGACTGGGATTAATATTCAGAAAAGTGGGTGGAGTCTACAAACGCCAATCAAAATCCACCTATTGATTTTTAAGGGGAATATTTAATTTCTGCCATTATTGCACTGTTAATCACCTGTACCTGGTACAGTGGTGGTTGGTTGCTAGGTAAGATCATATAGTTGCCTGAGGAGTTGAGTTTTGAGGTTCTGTCTAAAGATAGTCCATGTGAGAGAGTGGCAAACACATTGTGGAAGAGAGTTTCAGAGGAGTGGGGAGATTCAAGAGAAATCTTGTAATTGAGAATGAGAAAAGGTGACTAGAGAGGAATAGAGGAGAATGTTTTTAGTAGAGCAGAGTTTATATGCAGGTGGGTATTTGAAGACAGGCGTTGTTAAGTAGGGAGAGGTGAGAATGTAGAGTGCTTTGCAGGTGAGTGTTAGAAGCTTTAATTTTATCCTTTGTGAGATAGGCAACCAATGGCGGGAGTGACAGAGCAGGTTAGCATTAGAGGAGCAAAAGCAGAGGTGGATAATGTGTGCCGCAGAGTTCATTACAGACTGGAGCAGAGCTAGATGGTTAGCGGGCAGGCCACAAAGAAGGGAGTTGCAATAGTCAAGATGTGAGACAATTGTGGAATGTGCAAGGAGTTTGTGGCATCCTTAATGAGAAAGGAGTGAATGTGCAAAATGTTCTTTAGATGGAGACAACAGGAGGTAGTGAGTCATTGTGTGGTTTGAACAACAGAGGTGAGTCAATTAGAACACCAAAGCAGCGCCATTGGGTCCCGGGTATTATTGGATTGTTATAAACATAGATAATTATGCCAGGGAGGGAAATTCAATGAAGTGGTGGGAAAAGAAAAAAAATAGTTTTGTCCATGTTAAGTTTTGGAAGGCAGAGGAAAATGAAGGAGGAGATGGTGTTGAGGCAGTCATGGAAGAAAGCTGTTAACGCAGCTAGATCAGGTGTTGAGAGCTAAATCTGGGTGTCATAAGGGTATAAGTAATAATGGACGTCAAATGAGCTGATTCATTCTCCAAGACCATAGGTGTAGATGGAGAAAATGAGGGGTCCCAGTACCAAGCCTTGGGGAATTCCAGACAAATAGGGAGCGGAGGGAGGAGGTGGTGCCTAGAAATGCAACTTTGAAAGGACTTCCTGAGAGATAAGAGGGAAGCCAGGAAAGAGCAAGACCCCGAATGCCCAGAGAGGAGAGGATTTGAAAAAGCAGAGCATGGTCCACAGTATCAAAAACCAAAGTGGCATTCAGAAGGATGAGAATATAGTATAAACATTTAGCTTTGGTAATTGATAAGTAATTGATTACTTTAACTAAAGCTATTTCTATGGAATGACTGAGGCAGAAGCCAGAGTCTGGCACTGATCAAACATTGAGTTGGCAGCAGTGAGGTTAGTTACCAGCTCTGAGTGGACATGTTGCTCCAGTAGTTTGGAAAGGAGGGAGATGAGCCAGTAGTTGTGAAGAGTAATCAAAAATCATAATTTCTAAGACTCCTTGTTCGTCATCACCCTAAAGATAGTTATTAATAACATTGGCTTTATGTTTGGAATGTTTGGAGGGAAATAACAAGGACAGGGGAAGTAAAAACATTCTATGTGTAGTAGTGTCCCTTTCAATGTGAGAAGTAGAGAACTTCTGTCCTACTCACATTGGGTGGTTGCCCAATTGCAACTTGTGAGGCCACTTGTAGAGAAGTCCTATCACCCACTCGAGTCTCTGAATCTCCGATGATTATTCTCTAAGTTGCAGGTTGTTGTAGGTAAGCAGTGGGGTGGATGGAAAATGCAGCTAAATACAGTTTAAACAACTTGCTTACAAATTTTGGAAGCACCCAGAGTGTAAATAACAAACATATAACAGTTAATGAAGGTAAGTAGGTCAGATAGAAAGGGAAAGATCGCTACATCGTAAAGCAGGATTAAATTCTGACATAATATTCAATAAAAACGTGTTTTCCTACTTTTTATTACTCATACAGTTATCATATTTGGTTTTGTGCACAAGTATTATTGTCCATTTACAAATTATAAGTTCTCAAAGTACAGTTTATCTGCTCCATTGCCATTGCAAATGCCATTGCATGTTATTGCACAACTGCTGCAGAGCAATGTGTACAAATAGTAGATGTATAGCTGCTAAGTGAACATAAACAAGATAATGTTATCACTTAAGTTTGGATCTAACTCGACAGAAAGCTTCCCACTGGAAAAGAAAATGTTGTTTTAACTGTTTGAATGCTGTTCTGCTACCATTTTTTCTGGTAGAAAGTTTATGGCTGTAAATAATCTTTTTGACCAAAAAATAAATGCAGAGTTTCTGACCACTTAGTCCTGCACATAACTTGAGAATGTAGAAACGTAGTTTAAAGTGCCAATAAAACCCTTCAAATATTTTTGACTACAATAAATTTGTGAGGTAAGTGTTATACTTCTCTCGCTAGCCTGTCCTACTTTTGTGATTTCATCTCTGGAAGCCTTCAAAATATGCAAGCAAAATATTTGGGGTCATTGTCCTGTTGCAGAATTAATTTGGGGCCAATCAGACATCTACCTCATGATACTGCATCATAGATTAGTATTTCTGTGTATTTGTTGTATTATATATTCAGTTTGAACATGTCTGGTTTGGGATATGACTAAAGATACATTGCTGTCCGAAACGCGTCAGACATTTTTGTCTGTCCTTCTTTGATGCCAAATGAAAAGTAGCATTTTATTCAAGTCACTGATGTGTTCGGGATTAGTCTATAACTCCTTATCCTCCTTGGAGGTATAGTAAAGGATACTGAGGGAAAAAAACACAAAGACAACGGGAGCCCAAATGGTGCAGTATGTCTCAAGTGAATGAATATGTGAGAAGATGTTTAACAAGTGAATACTCACAAAGGTGGGTTGCACAAAGGGGGCAACCAACCACTTCAGGCAGGTGGAGTGTATTAAACCTGACTCCACTCAGGTATGCCAGCTGTCCTGGAGACAGACGTTCTCTAGAAAGAACTCCACACTCTACCTATGTGTGGTGGCTCAAGTCCACCTCAGGTTAGGTGTGTGGGACTCCCCTCACTGAAAAGCGGGGGGAGTATAGGCAGCACGAAGGGTGAAGAGGCGCCCAGTAGATATAAAACACTTTAAAAGCACTAAAAATAAAAAAGAATGAGGTGGCTTACCTCACAGACGACAATCACTTACGATAAAAATGTATTTGCGATAATAAGCACCGCCTATGCTTGTTATCTCTAATACATTTTTATCGTAAGTGATTGTCGTCTGTGAGGTAAGCCACCTCAACCTTTTTTATTTTTAGTGCTTTTAAAGTGTTTTATATCTACTGGGCGCCTCTTCACCCTTCGTCCTTGGAGGTATGATTATTTCTGGATTTTAGGGTCTTTTCTGAACGTTTCAGACCCTAAAACCAGCGTAAAAAAATCATGCTGTCAGATATCCAGCAGCAACCCCAGCATTCACTCACCTCCCTGGGCTTCATTGCTGCAATTTACTCCGTCCTCCGGGTTGCGCTGTAACTCTGGTGTGAGATCGATGACGGCGATCTCACCAGAGTGATTCAGAGCCTTCGAGGAAAGGAAGGAGAATGGCTAACGACGTCTGGATCCCCCCAGGAGGTGAGTAAGAATGCCTGCTGCGCTCCATTGCTCTGCATTGAGCTCCTGGTGGCTAGCCCGAGCTTAGCTTGGGGTTACCGACAGGGAGGTTAACAAAACTTGGTTTACTTTATTCAACTTTTTTAGCACTGCGCAAAAAAAAAAACAACCTCTTTTAGAGCATTGATTGGTGATAAGGTAGATGAATCAAATATTTTATCATCATGTTAGTAAACAATTCAGCACTAAAGAGTGGCTCCAAGGTTACACATGTTAAGTAAAGATACAATGTTTAATCTACAACGAGTGCTTATGTAACAAATGTCTTTTGTCATTCCTTTCAGGCCTCAGCAATATATTGTAGCATTTATGGAAGAATATGCAGCCCAGTATTCCAATACTTGAAGCCAGTATAGCGAATATCTCCACAATGACCATTTGTTTCCCCTTACTGCTCAGGTAGGCCGGGATGGCACCAATCCAAACACTGCAGAACACCAGCATGCTGAAGGTGATGTATTTGGCCTCATTAAATATGTCAGGTAATGTCCTCACCATGAAGGCCAGAAGAAAACTCGCAGCGGCCAGAAGTCCCATGTAACCCAACATAATATAAAAAGCCAGAAAAGAGCCTTCATTACACTGAACAATGGTCTTCCCAGGAAAAGAGTGAAAATCATACTCTACAAATGGAGGAGAAACTGACAGCCAAGTAATTCCAGTGACCACCTGAACAGATGAGCAGACTAACATCACTATATTGGGCAATTTTACTCCCAAAATCTTCCTCCAGACTGAACCAGGTTTGGTGGCTTTGAAGGCAATGCAAACCAATATAGTCTTGGCCAAAACTGATGATATAACAATAGTGAAGGAGATTCCAAAGAACACTTGGCGTAGCAAGCAGGTTGTATCCAGTGGATGACCCAAAAAAAGAAATATGCTTGACATACTCAGCACAAGGCACAGGAGAATAATAAAACTGAGATTTCGATTGTTAGCAGTCACTATGGGAGAGTCCCGGAAAAATACAAACAGTCCAGTTATCAAGAAAGATATCACAGAAAATAATACAGAACTTACAATAAACAATAAGGCTACATTGTCCTGAAATAATAGAAACTCCTGAGGGCTGGGAACACATTCATTCTTTGCTTTATTTGGCCACTCATTATCGGGACAATTCTGGCAATTTTCACTGTCTAAAACATAAGAAAAGATACACAAAATGTTTACAAAAAAATGATGTGGTGAAGCCTTTCTAAGTTTTTTTCTTTAATCTGCTTTAATCTGAATGTGAACATTTACAAAAATAAAAATGCTATTATCATCATTATCCTAGATAAATTCCTGTGGGTTATAAAAGTATGCCATTATAAAAATAAAAAAAACTTTTTGGGGTGGTGGTGGGGGGGGGGGGGGGAGCAATTCAAATGTATATACATTTTGTCAGTACTGTGCAAACCGTTAGAGCTTTCTAATGCTGGTTAAAATTCAAACTGAAGTTGCTTGAAACTATACCGACAAAATACCATTAGCACAATAATTTTTATTTCTCTGTCTGTATGCTTACGCGCATGCGCTGTACTGTCACACCGGCCGCCGTGAAGGATGCCGTGGGACCTACACTGGGCTGCAGAAAGCCCCAGGTGAGTACCAATTTCATTTTTATTTAGAGCTCGGAGTTCCTTTAAGGAAACATTTTATTTATTTTATTTTGGACACACTATATCTTCTGATTATTTCTCCACCATCACCTCCTGTATAAATGACAACAGGACGTATATATATATGTGATGATCGCTGCTGCAGCAGCTGTTGCTGGAAGTAGTAGTGCTGCAGCTCAGGCAGTTCTGATCTATTTCCATGCAAGCTGCATAGCTTTGTCTGTCTTTCCCTGCTGTCAGCTTGTGACTGATTATCATTCACCTGTGTGGGAATCTGCATGTCTGCTCCCATTGGATGACCTCAGTATAAAGATCTGCTTCCTGCAGGGTTTCCTTGGGTTTTCATAGCTTCAGTTAAGCCCGTCTTGCTGTCGCTTCAGCCCCCGATCGTGTTTCTTGTTCTAAAGATACTTTGCTGGTTTTGCATCATATATTGGTTCATTGCCAATATATATGCATACCAGCACGTTTATTATTTTCCTTGTATTCGTGTTACGTTGATACATCAGTGTCGCTGATATATACGTACACGAACTGTTTATTTCCTGTGTTCAGTTAGTCAGTTTTCCAGCACGTTTTGGTAGTTTGCGCGTACCGTGAGCACCCGTGCTGAGCTAGTTATCCTGTTCCTGGTCCTGTTTGTGGATTGCGTTCATCTCTGCGAAGAGATAACGAATCCTTCTGAATCCTGTTCTGTTACTGTTTGTGGATTGCGTTCATCTCTGCGAAGAGATAGCGAATCCTTCTGAGTCCTGTTCCCTGTATTACTCCAGTCCTAGTCAGCGTTCCTGCTTATGTCATATATCGGTTCATTGCCGATATATACATATGTTAGTCAGACGTTACAAATAGTTTCATTGATAGCTGTAATTGTAATACGCTAGGAAAACATACTTATTGTATATTTATCTGTGTTACGTTCATCTATCTCGATCCTGCTATTTCCTGTCCTGTCTTTGTGGGGCACGCCATCGCCGCAGCGCGTTGGCTGCCTCATTCCAGTCTGTCTGGTTTTGGACGCTTGCTGTCGCTAAGTAGCCGCTAGCTAGCAAGCGTTCATTCTGTCTACCTGTCCTGATCTCCTCAGTTCTGGTTTATGCGCTCAGCGCTACTTTGCGCTGAGACGTTATAACGAAAGCATTGTTTGTGGCTGTCGGATCTGCACCGGCTCTGTGCGCCACAATCTCCTATTGGAGTCAGTCCTCCCCTCCACTATACTGGGGATAGCCTGTTTCTTTGTGCTGGTGTGTGTACCTCCTCCACGTCAGCTCGTGCGTTGCATGCTGACTGTGGAGAATACACCACCAAGCCTTACATTATGAAAACCCCATTACCAATCCCCATTGTGGGGGGGATTCCCAGAAAGTATGACACAGTTAATTATGGTTCCTGTTCCTTTAAGAAATTTGAAGAACTTAACCCTGAAACAGAAAATGAGTTTTTCTCTGAATGTGCCAGGTTCCTGGCCAATCCCGATCTCCAAGCGACTCCTGTTTCAACCTGGGCACTCCAGCTAGTTTATATTTTGTTTAAAGGGCAATTGCTTCAGTGGGCATGTGATGTTCTCAATCATTCCGATTTGAATGAGAGACCGCTGGAATTTCTAGCGTTTGTGATCCATAACTGGTTGCGCATAGATCCATTGCCTTTTCCTCTAAATGAACTCCTGGCAGCAGGCCAATCAGCTGCTCCTTCAATTGTTTGCAAAAATGATCAGCAAGCAGAGAGTGTTCCTGATAATTTTCCTGCAGCCTTGAATAAATCACCAAAAACAGCAGGGAAAACAGCAGGGTCTAAGGCAAAACGCAAACGTTCTAAGAAACGTGTCCGATCTGCAGAGTCGTTATCTTTAGCGACTGAGACCTATAATGAGATTCTGCCATTAACAGATAATGAAATGCAATTGTCTTTCAGGGGAGTTAAATGGACTTATGAAACTATTAATGAACTTTCATCACTGGCTAGGGAAAATAAAGATTTTTGTTTAAAAGAATTATCTGAGTATGATTATGAGGAGATATTACAGAGTATTGAACAAATCAACTTATTTGTGAAGCAAGGAAAGTTTGCATACACTACAGTTCAACACTTGCTACAGGTATTAGAGATTCTTAAGAATAAGGAATCTGCCAATCACCTGCTAATTAACCCAATATATGTCCCTGCCACAATCATATCTGCAAACTGTGATCTGCCTGTTAAGTATGCTTGGAATCCTCCATTTGAGAAAGGAGAGATGGAAGCCCTGGTCAATGAATGGAAGAATGATTCAAGTTCATTTTGTCAATTTTACAGTGCAAAAAGTGAATTAGTATTGAATGCATGCATTAAGTCTGCCTATAACCTAATAAAAACTGGTGTGTGTGGGTATGACTTTGTGGCTCCATTGATCGATGTGTGGAAAATGATTTTGGATGATTTTTATGCGATTCAATCAGTTGATACCAGGGAAGACACACTGTCAATTGGAGACTGTCCCACTTCTCCAGTTACTGAGTCCCTGCCATGTCTTGTGAATGTTCCTGTAACTCCACCCTGTACCATGGATAACTCAGTGTTACTTCCCAGTAAAACAGAAGCCACTGATACTTTCTTAACTTGGCCCTGCACAAATTTCTCAGCAGAGAATCCAGAGGTCCTGCTGACTTCTGAGTCCAGCCTAGCCAGTACTCATGAGTCTTTGTTCAGTGAAACAGACACCAGAAAAATCTTGCCTGTCTCTGCAAACACTTCTGCAGAAATTACCCGTGTTAATAAAGTTCAACTCCTGTCTGATCCAGCAGATGCCAATAGATGCACTACATCAGTTTCCGAGTCCCAGCAATCCTGTCCAGAAACCTCAGAACCCCAGCATCTGAATTTTCCAATTTTACAATTGAATGGTGATTCAGATGCGCAAACATTGTGTCTTGATTTTCCTGTTTCTACACCTCGCTCTATGTTCGTGAATAGCTCAGAGCATCTGCTCTGTGAACCTGAAATCGCAGAATTATTACCTTGTTCAGAAAATGTTCCAATAAATTTGCCCTGTACCATGAATTGTGCAGTAGATCTCTCCAATGAAACTCAGGTCACAGAATCATTATGCTGTCCAGCAGGTGCTTCCATGGTTTTGCCCTGCAATATGGACTGTTCAGTGATCCTGTACAGTGAAGCTGTGGTCGCAGATTCTTATGCTTCACCCAGTACTTTGGATATTTCAAACCCTCTAGCAGAAGGGTCTGAGGCACTGCTTACCTCAGTTGGTGTTGCAGTAATATTCACTTGTCTAGCAGCTGTTTTGGAATTACAGTCTGCTCTAATAAAACTTGGTGAATTTCTGCCCAGCAAAGCAGAAGCCATTGAAATATTGTCCTCGTCAGCAATTGTGTTAGATACCTTGCCCTGTACACAGTCTGATTTAACCAATGTTGAGTCCCTCTCCAGTGTTGTAACAGCCGAGGAACTCCAGCCCTGTCCTCTGAATGTTTCAGAAGTCTTGCCCTGTAACATGGATAATTCTGATTCTCTGGTCAAAATAATAGAAATCTCAGAATTTCAGTCCGGTCTGATGAGTGTTCCTGAAACCCAGCCCTGTATGATTATCCTGAAAGATTCTGGTTCTCTGGCCGCTGTGGCAGAGGTTCCAGAGTCCCCTTCCTGTCCAGGGAATTCCTCAGTTTTGCCTAGTCCAGTGGGGGCTGCTGCAATACTGACTTGTTCTGCAGCGCCTCATGAGCTCCAATCCTGTGTATTAAATGAGTCTCTGTCCAGTCCAGAGGTAGTTGTGGAGTCCCTATCTGGTTCAGTGCATACATCAGAAGATTTGTCCTGTCTTGTTAGTGCCCCTGAATCTGATTTGTTACTGACTTTGCTGGAATCAGCGACATCTAAGTCTGATCCTGCATTCTCGTGTAAAAGTCCAGTAGTTGCGAAGTTTAGTCATGATGATTTTTTTTGGGCCAGTCCTGGTTTTGGTCCTGTCTTGGCTGACCCTGAGGCTCACAGTTCCTTGACATGCCCAGAGGTTTCTCTTGTGCCGGTGTGCCCAGATGTTCTTTGTGTGCCAGAATGCCCAAGTGTGTCTAAGGTGTTAGCGTGCTCTGATGCTTCCTTAGTGGGAACACGTTCTGATGTTGCCAGTCTGCCTGCATGCCCAGAGATGGTTCTGGTCCCTGAAAGCCCTGATATTGATGTTTGTCCTTGTGGCCCTGACTCGGGAATTGCCCTAGGTTCCATAGGGGTTCTTAAAAGTTCTCCATGTGAGCCTAAGGGGCATTCTGACCTATGGGGATCTCTTTGGAGCTTCAAGGTGTTCTGGGAGGTCTCTGAGAAAACTTGTCCTGGTGCCTTGGACTGGTTCAACAGTGGGTTTTGTGTTGGTAAAGACAGTACCGGTGGGCATTGCAAAGGCTTTGGCGTTTCTGAACGGTTCCTGGAAGGCGGTGGGTATCGCTCAGGGAATTTCGGAGGGCTTTCTTCTGGAAATCATGGTTCTGATGGGTGTCACATTGGGGCTTGTAGTACTGATGGGCATGGTTCTGTAGGTTCTGGTTCTGATGGGTCCAGTCTTGTGGGGACTGATTCTGGAATTCGGTCTTGCCGGGCTGTCCCGGTCATCATGAATTATCAGTCGGACTGTTTTGTTGGGAATTTCAGTTTTGAAAAGCGTCTGGAATCTGCTTTTAAGGGCGGGGGTACTGTGATGATCGCTGCTGCAGCAGCTGTTGCTGGAAGTAGTAGTGCTGCAGCTCAGGCAGTTCTGATCTATTTCCATGCAAGCTGCATAGCTTTGTCTGTCTTTCCCTGCTGTCAGCTTGTGACTGATTATCATTCACCTGTGTGGGAATCTGCATGTCTGCTCCCATTGGATGACCTCAGTATAAAGATCTGCTTCCTGCAGGGTTTCCTTGGGTTTTCATAGCTTCAGTTAAGCCCGTCTTGCTGTCGCTTCAGCCCCCGATCGTGTTTCTTGTTCCAAAGATACTTTGCTGGTTTTGCATCATATATTGGTTCATTGCCAATATATATGCATACCAGCACGTTTATTATTTTCCTTGTATTCGTGTTACGTTGATACATCAGTGTCGCTGATATATACGTACACGAACTGTTTATTTCCTGTGTTCAGTTAGTCAGTTTTCCAGCACGTTTTGGTAGTTTGCGCGTACCGTGAGCACCCGTGCTGAGCTAGTTATCCTGTTCCTGGTCCTGTTTGTGGATTGCGTTCATCTCTGCGAAGAGATAACGAATCCTTCTGAATCCTGTTCTGTTACTGTTTGTGGATTGCGTTCATCTCTGCGAAGAGATAGCGAATCCTTCTGAGTCCTGTTCCCTGTATTACTCCAGTCCTAGTCAGCGTTCCTGCTTATGTCATATATCGGTTCATTGCCGATATATACATATGTTAGTCAGACGTTACAAATAGTTTCATTGATAGCTGTAATTGTAATACGCTAGGAAAACATACTTATTGTATATTTATCTGTGTTACGTTCATCTATCTCGATCCTGCTATTTCCTGTCCTGTCTTTGTGGGGCACGCCATCGCCGCAGCGCGTTGGCTGCCTCATTCCAGTCTGTCTGGTTTTGGACGCTTGCTGTCGCTAAGTAGCCGCTAGCTAGCAAGCGTTCATTCTGTCTACCTGTCCTGATCTCCTCAGTTCTGGTTTATGCGCTCAGCGCTACTTTGCGCTGAGACGTTATAACGAAAGCATTGTTTGTGGCTGTCGGATCTGCACCGGCTCTGTGCGCCACAATCTCCTATTGGAGTCAGTCCTCCCCTCCACTATACTGGGGATAGCCTGTTTCTTTGTGCTGGTGTGTGTACCTCCTCCACGTCAGCTCGTGCGTTGCATGCTGACTGTGGAGAATACACCACCAAGCCTTACAATATATATATATATATATATATGTCCAGTGTAGTTGTGGAGAGTGCACCACCAGTTTGTTACTAAATGAGGCACATGTGGTTTCATTTTTACTGTAACGAGATGTAGAATACATTTTGGTGTGTCCTAAAGGTTGGACTTATGTCACATAAAAAATAGGTAGAGACAAACTCAATCCAACAAAAAAGGTCATTTTCAAAATGATAATCAAACTTGGGAAAGTCTTAGCAAAACTACAAGAGACATATGTGGTGAAATTTTAACCATGATAAGTATTGGAATAGAGTTTAGAGAGTTTTAGGGTTGAGGCCCATGTCTTGTGTATTTTTTTTTTTGCCACAAACTGAATCAAAAGCAATTACATTTTCAGATATTCTGTACCAAAATAAAAAAAACATGTAGAATGAAAACAATGTGACAGAATATAAAATAAAAAACATATATTGTTACCTTAGGAACTTGGCTTTTTAAATATGTATGCCATGAGGGTATATTACTATTATTTTTGGAAATAAGGTCTTGTAAACATCGATAGTGTACAATGAGAAAGCAAAAATAAAAAAACAAAAAAAAGACACCTTTATTTCCAAATACAATATTGTCACCCTTCATTGTGCTAGGAACATAATCTAAATGTTGTAATAACCAAGACGGATAAGCAAATAAAATGTGTGCATTTAACTTATAGTTACCACTGTTTATTGTAAAGCTAAAATGGATGTAAATGGAGAAATAGCGTGTTTTTTCAATTTTTTCCCCATTTTCCCCTTAAAATACAGAGAAAACAAGGTATTTACTAAACAAATTTTTCCCACATTAAAGGTCAAATTTGTCCTAAAAAAATTTATTTATCATTTAGGTGTGATAAGTAATAATAAAGTTATTGGTGAATGAATGGGAGTGGCACTGATATGAGAAAATTGTTCTCATCCTGAAGTGGTTAAGAATGTATCTGTAATGATCTGCTCAGCTGCCTGTGCAGGCAGGCAGCTTTTTGACCATTGTTCAGGTCTGCATTCTGCAGGTCTCTGGAAGAGAGACCTTTTGTCAGTTTTTCAGCTTGCTGTTGCTGAGGAATTTGCATATGTTTGTCATGCAAATCGCCTAGCCACATCCCTTGTAGGCCTGCTCTATATATACCATGTGATATCACAGACCTTGGCTGGTCATAAGGATTCTTCCTGTGAAACACTCTGGAGAGTGTCAGCCTTGCTCATTGTTTGACTATCAGCTTAGAGTAACTCCTGGGACTGCACTCGGCAGGTTCCCTAGTGCAGTTTGGATTGCTTATCTGTTTTGTTTGTCTGTTGCAATTGTTCTGTCCCAGCGGTGGTCGACAGGAAATCGTTCTGTGTGTCTGGGTGCTAACCAGAACAGCGGTTGTTACTGGTAGCCCCTTCTGATCTGTCTTCCTGGATCGCACAGGCCTCTTTTCGCTGGTGCTGTGGATCCTTCTGGTCTGCTACTCTGTACTTGGATCGCACTAGCATCTTGCGCTAGCAATGTGGATCCTTCTGTTCTGTCTTCCTGGATCGCACCAGCCTCTTGCGCTAGTGCTGTGGATCCTTCTGGTCTGCTACTCTGTACTTGGATCGCACTAGCATCTTGCGCTAGCGCTGTGGATCCTTCTGTTCTGTCTGCCTGGATCGCACTCGCCTAGCGCTAGTGCTGTGGATCCGTCTGATCTCCATCTCTCTGTCTCCCTGGATCGCACTGGCCTCTTTTCGCTGGTGCTGTGGATCCTGTCTCCTGCCTGTTCCTGTTTTCGTGTGTCTGTCTTGCCTGCTGCGAACGCTTGCTGGAGGCTCGGTGAGGTAACCGTTAAGCAAGCGCTCGCGTACTCTGTTTCATGTTTGTCTGTCGGTGGTTATTTAGGCGTGCTTGTCTCTATTGTGCTTATCATGTGGAGACCGCGCATAAACGCGTGCACTGTTGCGAATGAGTGCGGTGTTTGCGTTTAGCTAGCGTTTGTTATTTTCCGTATCTCCTCATTGTATGATTTACTGTGCCTTTGCTACTCTCGTGCTCTGTCTTGCTGTAGCCTTGTGTCGCGTCTGGCGATCGCACCTCTCGCGATCGCGTTTCTGCTTCATATCTGCTGTGGTGTGTGCACCGTCGCGGGTTGGCGACTAGTTTGGTGCACACACTTACAATCTGTCTCTGTGCTCATTCTCAATCGCCTCTCTTGCGATTGCGTTTCTTCCCTTTGTACAATTCCTGTCTGGCGTGTGTGGTAGGGCAGAGGAGCTGTTCCTCTGCACTCCACAGCTCCACCTGCCGACAGAAATTTCCCTCTACAGGTGCATTGCACCTTTTGCTGGGTTCCCGCAAATTATACGCTTGTGGAGGATTTCCGCAGTGTCAGCGCACGTCTTGTGCGCTGATCACGGAGAGAATTCCACAATCGTTACAGTATCATATCTTTTTACAACGTTTTTAATCATTTTGTTGTAGTAGCATTACACGCCTCACCTATGGGTTGGATAAAGCAGACATGGGGTGCTTATGTTAATGCTGCTGAATAAACAGTTACCAGTGTTGCAGACTGCCTCTCCATATTATAGACCAAGCAGGCTGTTATTGCTTAGGGGGGTATAGTTCTTGACTGACTATAAAAAGAATTTTGAGCAAGGACACAATGTTTTCTCTATTTTTTCAAGTGTATATGTATAAAGCCACTAGATCAACCTGGACTACCCAGGCTAAGATAATGTTTATTAAATTAAGTTAAACTATTTTTAATTCATAAAATTCTTTGCCATTACACAAAGAAAGGTCCAATTGGCTGAAGGATATAAAATGACCCTTAGAACATTCTATTTAGTGGGTGATGCTGCAATGACACTTGGGAACAATCCATTAGAGTCCATGAAATGATGTAAGTTTCTTGGGGCCTATTTAACTGGAGGAATTGCATGCCAGCAGAAATTTAAAGTTGTCTTCTATTCATACCATCATGTCATCATCAACGTCATGGAATCGTCCCCTAGGCGTACATTTAAAATGACCATAGGCAAATTTAGGCATGGGGTGAAGCTGAAACATGGCTCACTCTGCTCCCGCTGAAGCTCGTGGACCTGTTAAATACTATTCCCCTTCCGAGTTGTCACAACTTGCTGAGGCGACATGTAAGGTGTGCACCGGCTATTGCCAGAGGCTAAATTTACTGCTTTCTTTCTAATTTAAGCTCCAGCAATTGCTGGCGCCCAAACTAGTCAATGACCCACGCTATTGCCGTAATTCTCATTATGACCTATGGCAGCGCCCAAACGATCCGACGAAATTAGCTGATCCAATCTTTAGAAGTAGTAGAGAAGAGAGAGAGAGAAGCCATGTGTTCATTAAGTTCAACCTCACAAATCATCTCTCTGACGTAACCAAGGTATCATCCTCCTACATCTACCAGTCAGAGCTGTGAATGCCCTTCAAAGTAAAAAAAAAAAAAAAAAAAAAGCATCTTCAGCCTTTCTAAATGCAAGAACAGGCTGTTCCATATCTACTTCCTGTGATGATATAGTCCATGTCTTAACCACTCTCATTGTGAAAAACCCCTTTCTGCACAGGTGGTAAAATATCCTTTCCTTCATATGTAGATCATGTCCTCTTTTCCTTTGAACAAATCTAGGGATAAAAAGCGTATTGCCCTTTTTTTATATATTGCTCTTGGATGTATTTATACACTAGCTGATTGCCCGGCGTTGCCCGGGTATGTATCTGGCTGGTGTCGGCTCCACCCACTTTTTTTTAACCCTAACACACAATTACTCAATGACCAAGTTTGTGAGCTTTGCCGTCTTTGGCATCAATAATTTGCATTGAAATTAAAAAATCTGATTGGCTGTTTGTGGCTCCACCCCCTTTTCTGAATTTGAATCCCAGTCACCCAATAACCAACTGTACCAGGTTTGAGGCCTGTGCCATTAACAGTGCAAGAATGGTAGCAATTAAATATTCCCCTTGAAAAGGAATAGGTGAAGTTTGAATCACTTTTGTAGACTCCACCCACTTTTCTGATAATTAAACCCAGTCACCCAGTGACCAACTGTGACATTAATACTGTAGGAATGGCTGCAGTTTACATTTTCCCAGTGAAATTTGTATTTGTCTCCACCCACTGATGACCCGACGTTGCCTGTGTATGCATTTGACTGGTGTTGCCTCCGCCCACCTTTTAACCCTAACGCACAAACACTCAATGACCAGGTTTGTGAGCTGTGGGGTCCTTGGCAACAATAATTTGTATATTCCCATAGAAATTAAACAAATCAGATTGGTTGTTTGTGGCTTCACCCCCTCTCCAGCATTTGAACCCCAGTCACCCAATGACCAACTGTAGCAGTTTTGAGGCATCTGCTATTAACAGTGTAAAAATGGCAGCAATTTAAATATTCCAATTCCACTTAAAAATCAACTGGTGAATTTGGATTGGCTATTATAGGCTCCACCCACTTCCCTGAATATTAATCTCAGTCACTCAGTGACCGTCTGGGCAAAGTTTGGGAACCCTGCCATAAACAGTGTAAGAAAGGCTGCAGTTTACACTTTACCAGTGAAATTTGGTTTTGGCTCCGCCCACTTTTTGTAACCTGGACACAAAGTCACTACTCAATGACCAAGTTTGTGAGCTTTGGGGTCCTTGGCATCAATAATTTGTATTTTCCCATGAAATGAAACAAATCTGATTCACTGTTTGTGGCTCTGCCCCCTTTTCTGAATTTGAACCCCAGTGACCCAATGACCAACTGTTGCAGGTTTGAGGTTTGTGTCATTAACAGTGCAAGAATGACAGCAATTTTAATATTCTCCTTGAAAAGCTACATGTGATTTTTGATTGACATTTTTAGGCTCCACCCACTTTTGTGAATATTAATCCCAGTCACCCAGTAACATTTTTAGGCTCCACCCACTTTTGTGAATATTAATCCCAGTCACCCAGTAACCAGCTATGCTAAGTTTGAGAACCCTGCCATTAAAAGTGAAAAGGGCTGCAGTTTACAATTTCCCAGAAAAATCTGTTTTTAACTCCACCCAGTTTTTGTAACCTGGACACACAGTCACTACTCAATGACCAAGTTTGTGAGCTTTTGGGTTCTTGGCATCAAAATTGTGCTAATGGAAGCAGTTTATCCAGCAAAGAAATCTGGCTTTTGGCTCAGCCCCTTTACTGAATTTGAACCCCAGACACTTAACGAACGACTGTAGCAGGTTTGAGGCCTCTGCTATTAACAGTGTAAGAATTGCTGCAGTTTCAATATTCCCCTTAAAAATCAATAGGTGAATTTTGATTGGCTCTTGTAGACTCCACCCACTTTTCTGAATATTAATCCTAGTCGCCCAGTGACCAACTGTGTGAAGTTTGAGAACCCTGCCATTTACAGTGTAATAAAAGCTGCAGTTTACATTTTCCCATGTAAAAAGTTAGTTGTTTTTGGCTCCGCCCACTATTTCTAACCTTGACATACAGTCACTTAATGACCAAGTTTATGAGCTTTGGGGTCCTTGGCATCAATAAGTTGCATTTTACCATTAAAATTAAACAAATATGATTGGCTGTTTTTGGCCCGCTCCCTTCAGAATTTAAACTCCAGTCTTCCAGTGACTGACTGTAGCAGATTTTAGACCTCTGCCATTAAGAGTGTAAGAATGGCAGCAATGTAAATATTCCCCTTGAAAATCAAAAGGTGAAGTTTGATTGGCTGCTGTAGGCTCCACCCACTTTCCTGAATATTAGTCCCAGTCACCTAGTGGCCAACTGTGTCACATTGAGAACCCTGCCAATAACAGAATGGCTGAAATCAATCTAACAAATATGATTGGCTGTTTGTGGCTCTACCCCTTCAGTGAATTTGTACCCCAGTCACCCAATGACTGACTGTATCAGGTTTGAGACCTCTGCCATTAACAGTTTAAGAATGGTAGTAACGTGAATATTCCCCTTGAAAATCATTAGGTAAATTTTGATTGGCTGTTGTAGGCTCCACCCACATTTCTGAATATTCATCCCAGTCACCCAGTGGCCAATTGTGTAAATTTAGGAACCCTGCCATGTAAAAAATGTAGTTGTTGGCACCGCCCACTTTTTCTACCTTTGACATGCAGTCACTCAATTATCAAGTTTATCAGCTTTGGGGTCCTTGGTATCAATACTTTGTATATTCCCATTGAAAAATAAACAAATCTGGCTGTTTGTGGCTCTGCCCCTTTCTGAATTCGGACCCTAGTCACCCAGTGACCTACTGTACCAGGTTTAAGGCATCTGCTTTTAACAGTATAAGAGAATGGTAGCAGCTTAAATATTCCCTTTGAAAATCAAAAGGTGAATTTTTATTGGCTGTTGTAGGCTCCACCCACCTTCCAAAATCTTAATCTCAGTCACCCAATGACCAACTGTGCAAAGTTTGAGAACTCTGCCGTTAACGGTGTAAGAATGGCTGCAGTTTATATTTTCCTAGTAAAAGTTGTTTTTGGCTCCGCCCACTTTTTGTAACCTTGACACACAGTCACTCAATGACCAAGTTTGTGAGCTTTC